>NW_008752187.1:109092-125106 GCF_000715545.1 Opisthorchis viverrini | reverse complement strand
CTTATCTGAGCTGGCTGTACATCAAAAGAGTGATACTGAACTTGTGCAGCCTTATTTTCCGTCGCTAAAGTTACAACAACTTCCTATATCCAATTCAACCCAAAGTGTCACGTGCGACGTTTCCACAGGTTCTCCCAGACCATTTATGCCTGCTTCGCTCCGTTGGGTGATTTTCAATCAGTTACATAATTTGTCGCATCCAGGTATCCGAGCTACTCGGATAGGTTCGTGTGACCTAATATGAATACGGACACACTAGGTGGGCTTGTGAATGTATTGCGTGTCAAAAGAGCAAAGCCCATCGACATACTGTTACTCCTCTTAGTCATTTTTCCAGTCCTGATAGTCGGCTCAGCCATGTACACATAGACCTTGTTGGCCCGTGGTCTCCGTCACACAATTTTTTGTATGTATTCACGTGCATTGGTCGTTTGACACGCTGGCCTATCGCCGTACCGATCAAAGACACACTTCGAAGCCGTGGCTCGAGTTTTTCTCGAGTCACGGATTGCCCATTACGGAGTACCAACAACAATCACTACGGACCGCGGTCCACAGTTCCAGTCTTCGCTCTTTCAAGACCTTAGCCACCCCCTTGGCTCGACGCACATCTACACTACCGCTTACCACCCGTGTGCCAACGGTTTAGTCGAGCGTTTCCATCGGCAGCTGAAGGCAGCACTGATTGCTCACGGTAATCCTCAAAATTGGACAGAGCATCTCCCGCTCGTACTTTTGGGGATCCGATCTGCAGTGAAAGAGGATTTAGGCTGTTCGACCCCCGAAATGGTTTACGGCAGCCCTCTCCGACTCCCTGGTGAGTTTTTTGCTGAGCAAAAGTAAGATTAGACCCAACAATATTTGTTAATCGTTTACGCTCCTTTGTGAGACATCTCAGGGCTCAACCAACGCGTTTACACACTCGTGCATCACAGATCTCCCCAGTGCTAAAATATTGTGACTTCGTTTTCGTTAGGGTTGATCAGGTGAAGAAACAGTTACGGCCACCGTACGCCGACCCATACCGCGTTATTTCGCGCCGACCTAAATATTTCGTCATCGACAAAGGAGGTGTTCAAGATACCGTCAGCGTCGATCGACTAAAAGTAGCGCACGTTGATCCCTCCGTATACTCTCCTAGGAACCAATCACAACGCTTAGCTACACCTCCGCTTAACACGAACGACATAGCAGCTCAAAAGCCAGTTGTACATACTCGTTATGGTAGAAAAGTGCCTTGGCCAGCGGAGCTGCACAATTACATATCTTAGTGGCGTTCCTTGTCGAGCGTTTATTTTGTTTATGCAACGCTCTAGGAGGGAGATCTATGGTGATCCTTCTGACCATTGTACATTAGTACTTTCTTTGTAACTTAGCATTACTCAAATTGTACCACTTCGTATCTCTCACTAAATCTCAGCTTGTTCCGCTTCTCTGCATACCGAATAGCTTTTGTTTAAACGAAAACAAAGAAATATGAATGCATCCACACAATACAAATTCTGTACTTCGTGAAAAGCGTGTTTCCTTCTTGCTGTATCGAGTTATGCTGTCAGCGAATTAACGAGCGGTGATCTACCTTACAGACTACGACGGGATAGAAAGTACCTAGGAATATATTAAGGAAGATTCCAGGAAGGAGATCGCTTTGGATTTATTGTGGTGGTAATAACTAACTGTACCAACGAACTGTGAGTTGTATCATCTCGCCTATTTTACTCACTTGATTTAACTACTTTCAACTGGTATTTGCTAGCGTTATCCACTACACTCACACCACCACTGAGTCTGTTTATCCACAGCGTGCTCGCCCTTAATATCATTACATTCTGACTGTCTCGGTGGTAACTGTCATCTCAACTATCCCCTCCACGAACTGCCCCAGCAAGCAACCGTTTGCTGTTTGCTTGTTCGAATGACTGAGCTGTTTTTGCTGGCGTTGCTTTCCGCCCGACCGGGAAAAACTGGTAGCTATGGTATTTTATTGATGCAAGTACCTCATTTATAGCTGCTTAGATGGTTCTCCAACTTGCAGATCTGGTAGCATACGCGGAGGACAAAAACCTCGTGTGATGGACGGGTACCCCGCAGGGATGATTGTCCTGCTACGTCGCACGTGATGCGACCGTATACCCGCCAATTCTCCAGTTGCAAGGGTACATCACCCACCGCCAGAGGTTCTGCGCCTGACCTTCAAATCTAGGAAACTAAAAAAGAGCACTTCTGGCTTCGGTTTGTCGCTGCTAACGTTGGACTTTCCCCGGTTGAGTTGATCATCTGGCAACGCCGTAAACTTCGGATGAAAAAATTAAACTTTCGTCTGTCAAAAAACAATACACCTGGAATAGCCTGGAGATACTCAGCGATTTCCCTTGTCCAAATCGTCGTGCGTAACTATAGCTGCCTTCCTGAGAAAAATGCCTATACCGCACCAAGACCCATCGCGTCGACCAAGCACAGAACACTCATCTGCAGCTTCCAGAAGTGAACACACTGTATATATATAATGAGACTTTAGACTCTACTACCAGCATGCGAGGCTAGCGTCGAAAGTCTTTCTCGCCATACAGTGCTCATAGATTGAGGGTGATGGTGGTGCTTCGGGGATCGGTGAACATCCCTCTTACATTCACCTTCTCTTCTTGATTGTCCTTGTACTGTCCAACTCACTAATAACCTCCAAAAGTCTAGTCTATCATCTCGGAAGTTCTATCCCTTAAATTCCTCACGTGTTTGATTTCCCATGCAACAAAGTCTATCTGCCTACTTACATCGAAATGTCCTCTGTCTCAGGTAGTATGATAACGTGTTGGGATTCTTAGCTTGGTACCTATGACTAGCCTACTGAATGCAAATCCATCCCAATCCCGTCTCGTTTAACCGCTTATTATAACCACCCCAACTGTTGCAACTATTCACCTCAATCCCCATTAAAGCACTATATGCTGTCTAATGACTCCTATAACTCTCCAGGTCTTATTGATCACATTTCATTTATTTTCCCTCCCAAGCTATTACCTATGGTAATATGTGCCATGGACGTCCTTTTTGGCCGTCGTCCCCTCCACCCGATGTGCGCATTACACCTCAACGGGTCCTCGGCCGGACAAAAAACAAATACTATCTCCGATAGTACATTGGTTTTGCTCTCCCTAACAAGTCCGTAACATCCCGCCGCCCACAGAACTGCACATCCTAAACCCGCTACCTCAATCACGACGTCCGTTACGGGCTGTTCAGAAACTGAGGTATCCTAGTGAAGTGATGGCGCGGCGCTTCCTTACACAGTTTGATAGCATACTTGCAGTCGTTCACTTTACACTTTGACTGCGCCCTCCCACCAGCTGGTTCTCTCACCTGCACTCACAATCAAAGTCCTTATCTGGCACCAGACGCATCCGGGAGGCGTTCATTGAAACTTCCACTGAACCTAAAGATCTTGGGGTCTTTTACTTAGTACTCCTCACCAAGTCAGTCATTGCCCGTGCGGTTTGCATTCCATTTTGTGCGCTTACGTGAACACCTTCTCCCAAGGAGCATTCACACCCGACTTCACTCCAGCAGCAACATTAGTGGATCCTGTTTCACTGTACAATGTGCTTCGGAGTTTTCTACTAACATTGATGTGTGCTTCACGTCCCCCAACTTCACCGTCCCCGCTTACGCTTTTTCGTGTTCCTGGCCATACGCAGACGAACCTGAGGTCGCGAGTCCGCAGTGACAATTTTACGTTTGAATCCAAATTGGTTGGTCAGATCGTGACAGATCTGCTCCTCCCAAGATCCGTTATTCTGGTTCCACATTTTCTGCAGATTGAAGGTTTTTTATCACGTAGTAGGCGGGAAGCCTGTTGCCATTCCCTCTCTCGTATTGTTTTGCAAGCCACTTCAAATCCTAACGATCGTATCTTGCCTCATCTGATATGCCCACCGTAAGAAAGAAAGAGCCTTGTAATTATTGCTCCCGACCCATGCCGGCACACGCGTGACCAAGCCTACATCTGAAAATGCCCACCGTTTATGTCACCGTCCATTTTCCGCGAAATTACCAGCACCCACTAACCACACCAGTCATGCTTTTATTCGGACTGTAGCAGTATGATCATGCCTGAAAATATGCCACCACTAGTCGGGAACAAGCATCATTATTATCAGTTTTGATTGTGGTGTGACAGATAAGGTCAATGCACAGGCCTGCAGGGTTCGGTTTGCGTTTACTAATTTGAAACACTTATGGCGTCCAGGCGATATATCCTTGAATATCGGGTAACGCGTGTATGATGCTGCTGTGCGGGCTCATTCATTGGAATATAATCGAAATGATTTATGAGGTAAAGATGGACTACAATGCTTCGTTTTGAACGGTGAATTGAACGAGGCCCAGGAGGGAGCACCCTGTTGGTGTGATCGCTATTGTGGTTGAGTATAGGATGGTTGCGAGTTTTGATGAGGAAGATGGAGCTGTTGATTTTATTAAGCTACATTGTATCGGTATCAGGGGCAGAACTGGTATGAAGCTGGGATTCAGCGCCGTAACCTAGCGGATTTGCACCAACCACCCGCTTCGGCTGCATCTATGGGTGCACGTTTCAGGACGCGTATGTCCTTTGGATTCTGTGGCTCAAGTCTGCGCCAACTGGTCTTAGGACCAACAAGTATGCACCAGTCCGAGGCTTTAACTTCGCTTCGCCCAACATATGGTTGCCGAATCCCGCTACTGAATTATCGACGTAAACAAGACTCCCTCCCTATCGCCAATAGGCCAATTGGGCTAGGTTCAGCACGGACACAGGCAGGTAATTGCAGACAACGGGAATCATCAATCACTTGGTGAGTTGGCCACTACAACTTTGTTTAATTGTGTTTTAAGTGACATCGCGGAAGATGTGTACGAGTGGCAGTTGATTGTACACTTTTCGGAAATCCTGTCGAGTATAAAACTGATAAGTGGATCGACCAAATAATATTTGAATCGACGCGACTAAAAAATGAAGCATGATTTGCTAAAGGTGGTTGTGTATTTTTTAGGCATGAGGTTGGCAGGCGGATGACGCACAGATTTGAAGGACCGCCCCTGGTCGTTCGATTAGTCTATTATTTATTTTTGGGGCATTAAAATCAGACACGAGCATGTACACGGGCTCGGCAGTTATTATAAGTAGTCTCGGCAGGTGACAGAGTACGGTTATGAGGACGACGGTCTGTCGTTGGCCATTGGACTAGGATACTGAGCATAGTTGTGGCCTCATACCCGGCTTCGCGCATGGACAACAGCCAAGGAATTTCGACAAGTAGCCGAGGCAGGCGATGTCGACTGCGGTTACGATGGTGATGAGCCGTCTTTGACTGTTGGACTAGGATATAACACATAAGCGGAGCCTCATTTTTATTGCCCCGCATAGATACTGGCCTGTTGCTCATAGCAGCAAAGTTAAGTGGCATCGCGTAGAGTTGTTCGTATGAAGGACCGTCGTCGGTCACTGGGTTAGGCTCCTGAGCGTTGGTGAGGCTTCATAATCGGCGTCGCACGGAGAGGCAGACGCAGCAGTTACGATAAGTAGTCGAGGGGAGCGACAACGACTATCGTTATCATGATGACCGCTGTATGGCGGTCATAACCTAGAGTGTCATTCTCAATAGGAGAGATACCACTGTGTTCGTAATTCACCTGGAGATAACTCGTGACGTTGCATTACCTACAGGCTAATTATGCATATCTGGGAAAAGGGATCACCCACAGAGATGGCCATCCTATCGCCACAGTCGTAATTCACCTGGAGATAACTCGTGACGTTGCATTACCTACAGGCTAATTATGCATATCTGGGAAAAGGGATCACCCACAGAGATGGCCATCCTGTCGCCACCGCACAGTTCATGCTGCTGTCTAACAACGCGCTTAATGGAAGCTGAGCTCCAGAGGAAAATCTGTTGTGGCAGAGTTTGCTCAAAGAGATCACCTCATTTGTTAAATCTGAGGAGTGTAAACAGATCAAACCTCAATGACTGATTTTCCTGGGTGAATTTCGCGTTAGATATTCTGTACATGTTATTTTATTCTTGATGAATAGCGAAGGATGTCAAAATATGCGAAAATGTGATCTCTTGTTTTATCTCGTCTAAACCAGTAACATAATGCCAACCTGCTATGGACTGTGGCCTTGAAATTTTGCTCACTTAAACAAAATGCTACCAGCACCATGTCATTGAATGGCACAAATGGATTAGACTAACCCACTGTAAAAACCAAAAACCTCACGGTTTCCGCAAAAATAATTTTGGTGTGGTTCTAGTGGGTGACTATATGCACGTTTTCCAGTTGTTGTATTCGAACCACGGGTTGCTATTTCATTTTCAGGTGAGTGAATGCCTGGAGGCCCTTTTAAGGATCACTCACCCGGTTGTAAAGTTATCTTGGCGCGACACCCTGGTTTACATCTTGCTATGACCTCGTAGGCTGTAAGGGTCAGAAGTACATTCTGTAACATCGGAGAATTCTAAAAATGCCATCGTAGGAGTATCTTTCCAGAAGTGGAATAGTACGTTCTGCTCTGGTGCAGTTGAAGGATCGCCTCCCGGCAAACAGAACCAGGGACTGTATCCACAAAATTAAGTGCAACGACTGCACTAAGGTCTTTATAGGACAGAGGGCCAGGGGACTTCACGCTAGAAATGAAGAGCATAGCAGAAAAATATGCCGCCGAGAAACGCGGATAAATGCCAAGCGTTACTGAAAGACTCGGAAATTGTGGAACACGCACTGGACACGGGGCACAAAATAGATTTAGAAAATGTTAGGGTTTTCAGGCAAGGACCACGGTCCACGTCACAGAGACTGATGGCCAGACAATAGAAATTGCCAAGCATCCAAGTGTTAACAGAATGGGAGGCGTGGAACTTGCAAGTGTGCGGAAAACGATGTTGGACCAGTCGATCTGACACCTGTTGGTTCCATTTTTATGCCTTATCCGTCGGATAGCCTTTGTTGAGGTTTGTTCAAACGGAGATAAGCACGCAACCTTACTTGGCATGTGACATGAGTTGCTGCATCACGCGTCACCCGGAGTGTACCTTACCTTTCGAAAGTATTATTATCTCTCTGCACTGCCACCCCTATGTGCCGCTAATATACACTGCCTGACTGACCGTGCCTGCAGGTTTGCGCATCATTTGTTTCCCAAAAGCCCTGCTTTTTCATTGGAAATTTATTTGTCCCTACCGATTGTGCCACCATTGGTTGTACGTTTCGCCTAATTCGCGGCGTTTATGAACTCGTTTTCCATAGAACCAGTTATCGACATTCCAAAATACGGCGCCTACTGTCCTCGTCAATTATTTCATACTGCTCACTGAATAAGAACTGTGTGTGGTCTGACGCTGCTATCGTTCTGTGAGACTCTTAGCTACCCAGACCTTGCAGCCACAGTAATGACAACACTTATTCTCAACTTGAATGTGACTATTATGTTGTCCTTTCCTATTATCTCAAGGCTGTGAGCCTTGATTACAATTTACAAAATTTATTCACAAGCTTTGCACTATTCTCCCGTTGATTGTGCATAGGTGAGAGTAGGGATGGTCCACATGTGGGGCGAGTATGGCGGAAAAATCCGGTGTTGAACTTCAGCCAACACGTTCCCATTATTTCACATATCCGGCGAGCATAAGCGATCACAACTTTGTCCTGTTATTCATACGGGTCGAATATGCGTTAAACATTATTTGCGTCTTGTCGCAGATACACAAAACATCGTGGACCGTTGAAGTTTACGTCGTTTACGACGTTCTCTGCCAATAAAACCCCATAGTTAAAGCGAAATCACTTTCAGGTATTAATAAGAGAAACATCAGGTCAGGCATGACTGGGTCATTCCAATTTGAAGGGAGCAGGGAATATCAACACTGGAGGTGTGTAAAACCAGGGAGATATGTTTGTGCTTGATAGGTAATCGTAAAGTGTGGATGAGAATAGGCCAAACCAATAGTGCACGAGTTACGACCATTTCAAGAATGAAGCCAGTCAAGTTAAACTAAAAACGTAACCGCTCCTGACCACTTGTGAACTTGGACGTTCGAGACAGTGGCCAGAGTCGCAAAAGATTCAAACTGCCTCCTCAGATCCGCTGTTTTTAATTCCACCTTTTGGCAGTTTAAAGATCTTTTATTACGTATCAGGTTGGTAGCTCCTTGCTATGCCCTTCCCCGTATTGCTTTGGCCCGCCACCTTCAGATCCTAACGATCTGATACCGTCTCATATGCTAAGCTCATCATAAGAACGAAAACGCCCTTGTAATTTCTGTTCCTTAGCCATGCTGGCACACGAGTGACGGAGTCTACATCAGATAATACCTGCTGTTTATATCACCATCCCTTTGCCGCATAATTCCCAGCACTCACAGATTAAACAGTCATGCTATTATTCTGTCTGCAACATGCCTGAAGGAATGCCACCCACTGGTTAAGAATACATATTATTGTTATAATTAGTCTATGTTCTTACTCGCTGGGAAGCTTCATTTATCCAAACGTCAGTGAGCCTCCGTCAATAATACCACTAAGGATAACAGTGATGCTGTGATGTTTCTAAGAAAGCCTCTGAGCTGTTTTGCAAGAGACTACTTAAACACCTACCTCCACTCGGCAAATCACCCTATGAAAAAAGCGCGTACCGTACACATGAATTTTTTCGACCTCGAAAATGTCCAAACGTGGCTCTACTGAAGCGCTGTCAAGCTTTTGGTCCCGACAACCGTTTATCCGGTACGTTCAATGATAGCAACGAATTACTCAGCTATACCTTCTCACCAATTTGAACTCATTTAGGAGAATAAGAGTCTGGGGTCAGCGGACGCTCACTTCAACCTCAGGGACCGCGGCTTAACTCCTGATGTAAGAACAGCTCTGTTGTCACGACAACAGACACGCAACACCGTGATCTGCGAGCATTAAGCACGATGGCCGCCGATTAGAGACGTCACTGACGACAGCATCATTGTGCCATATGTTGGAGCAATCGCACAATATCGAGGACTCTTTTAATTGTTTGTCTTGGCATTCTAGTAGTTGTTCACTTCCGTCAATATATCGCAAGCAGAAATCCGATTTCGTGCTATGATCCTCAATTAGTGACACTTCTTGTGGTGCTGGAATATCCGGTGAGCTCCTTCAAAGCTTCTTCACAAAAAAACGACACCCAGCACAGATATTCACTTTATCCGTTTTGGTTCAGCTTCCCCACCCTTAAAATAATGGAGCAAAGACTGGGGAGTGTCAAAAGTGTTCGAAACCTTTATTGTAGATCTGCATTGGTGGGCATTGCTGCTCTCGTGTGCGTCATCGGCCACTTGCTCCGCACTGAAGATGCCGATTTTGAATGATATTCAGATAGTTCTGGCTGTGGCCTCCACTTTTGAAGTGTGCCAATGTTTCCGGTGGTCTATGAGACGCGCCTCCATAGTGATGTCACAGTCAGCTGCCGTTAGTTGATTTGATCGATGCGACCCCTTCTGAGATCTGGCTTACACTGACGCCTTATTTGACCGGGCATCCATCGGCCTACCCTTTATGGTTTCCTCGAACAGGTGCCTAGATTTCACAAGACTGTTGTAGTGTCAATCCAGAAAGACATTCCTATTGAAGAGTACTGCTTTGTCTGACCATATGATTGTGATTTTTATTGATGCTTTCTGCCGGTACAAGGTTGTTTGTTGTAGGCGTGATTCACCAGGACGAACGGTAATGAGAAAGCCACCTTTATGTCGAATGTCTGGACCCAAACAACGTCTATTTCGAGCACCCATTCGTTGGTCTTAGGTTTGGGTGCAATTTTTGTGACCGAAAAATTGTCAGAGGGAAATGCTTCTGTGAATTTATTGCGGCCATCCGCGGTTTTGTGGTAACAATCAGCGTTGGAAGGTTGCTCCAAGGGTTGATATTTGCAAGCCCAGCCCAGGCTTGGAGAGCTGGAGTCTGTTTATCGGGTGTGGTAGTAAGCATCACATTGGTGCTCACAATGAGGTTCAACGTCCCCGTCAGGTTAAGTCCGCCTCCAGACAAACCATGGACTACGTACCTGCTGTCTTCAATCGATGTCTCTCGAATTACGTGCCAGGATAGCTTGAAAAATAGGTTGAGGACAGACTTCTACCGATGTCTCTCGAATTACATGCCAGGTTAGCTTGAAAAATAGGTTGAGGACAGACCCGATGTACCAGTGACTAATTTTGTATCAACCTTTTGGCCTTACCTTGAAGCTAGCTCTAGCGTCACTTGAATGCATTATTTTGCAAAGTAAGTGCTTGTTCGAGCTTCTAAAATTGCTTCTGCGGCCTTCTATGTATGGACTAACCGGGTGTGTCTACGTCATCTTTGGTTGTGATGGGGTTATTGGTTTGAAAGGCAGCATCCCTCAGATAGCCATCGATTGTTGGTGCCCTTTTCCAAACGCGTCTCAGAGCTGGTCCTGAGGGTCACTTTGTACTCCCAATCGGGCTGAGAGAGTTGAGGATGTTCGGTCATTTTGGCACCATGCTTGATTTTGAAAAGACACCGGCGTTCACTTTCTGAATTGGCAGCACCGGATCCTTTCCAGTTCGATTCAGCATCCGGGCCAGAATACCTGGACCATGAGACGAGTGAAAACCGGCCATAAAAATGAGACAGTTGAAGTGCTCCTCAGGTATGATGCTCAGTTCAAAACGCCCGCACACTGTTGACCAAGCAGGGTTATGTGAAGTAATCCACAATAAGACCGATAGTTACCTTGATTGTAAGGATATTGCGACCTTGGTCTTGATAGCGTTCGCAACTCCAAGTCCACAAGGAAGTTAGCGGGGCATGAGATTTTCCACCGATCATGCTTGTAGCGGACAAGGACCTAAGTATGCTTGTTCAATGAAATATACAATCAAAATATCAGACTAGAAACAACAAATGGCAGTAAGAAATGAACAAGTGAATGGAACAGACTCACTAAATTGGGGGTCCAATAATCCCACTACACGAAATGTTGTGCAGTAATCGCATTCACCGGCGAAGAACATATCCAGAGTAAGAAGGATATTCTCCACTGATAGTTCGAGTGTTAGAAGTAAATTCCACGGTAGGAATTTATCACAGCTGAAAGTTGTCACAAGGAGTTTTTGTGACGTTCAACAGTTCACACACAAACACAATAATCCGATCCCACGACTTCAGCAAACAGCAATCAGTTCAATCGGATGCAATTTCACGGACTCAGCAAAAAGCAGGGAAGTCGCGTCAAGAAATTGTGTATTTCACCATCTTCGATTTCAAAGTAATTAGTGGTACAATAAAAAAAATGTTATGATACGTGTACAGTGTTTACAAATTGCAATTCAAGTTTATATGAAGAGAGTAGAAAATGGGGAAAATGTAACATTGATTTGCAAAACACCACATGTTTGACTGTCCCTGTTTCCCACAGTATCGTTTAAATTTCCATGTGCCATCTAACCAAGCAAAGTCGGTATCAGGCGGGCCCTTATATGTCCTGAAATAGTCTTCGAACGCTGCTCAAAACTAGCGCCGAAATCCACTCCAGCAGTATCCGGAGAAGAACCCGGAGGCCGAAATACTTTTGTCGTGTTAATAAACATACAGTATATGAGCGATTCATTAGGCCTCATTTTATGTTTTTTTCCATCTGTTCCTGTTATTGCTGAAGGATCTATTGGGGCTGTTCTGCTCAAATTGACATCGTGGAATCCGGTTGACGCAGGTTTCTGTTCCTTGCAGGCTGTATTGCAACTCCAGGGTCGGTCCTTGGCATAGTCCACCGCCCACTGTGTTAAGGAGCAGGGAGGCCGTAGTTAAGGGTTTATCACAGAGGTTTTCACAGGGCCATGTTGAAATCTTCCTGATGGGGAGAGGGGGATTTGTATACCCGATTCCGAATGGCTCAGATTTAAACCAATCAGTGCTCTACGTAGTTTGGTCCGCAGCTGTTTCTGACACGTTCGTCTTGTCGACGTGGTGTTGGATCGCATATGGAAGTTATGGAAGCACCAAGGGATAGTGATTCTCCGAAAGAAGGGGTTCACGATTATTTTATGTGTAGAAAACAGAAAGAAGGATCGTGAGCCGAATCCCAGCAAGCTATGTTAACATAGCAATCTACAATTGTAGATCACCAATACTTATATATTAATCAGAGTCACACTGTGCTACATATAGAGCAGACATATCCAAATAAAAGATAATATCACCCTCGTATTTTAAGAAAAAGCCAAAAATTATTGTTCACTTAACGTATCCGTCTTCGCGAATGTGCCTATAACGTGCTTTGGAGCGTGCAGTGTGAATGCACACCTTGCAACTCGGGGGGGGGGGGAGTATTAAAGGTTGTCGAGAATTATCCATAACACTGTAGTTGTATTGGCCTTGACAAACGTGTATCTGATGAAGCCAGTGCACTCACTGCAGATATTCGAACCATATTTCCGTCGATTGAGGCGTCAGAGTCACATCATTGGGTCGGATCTATTGGACATTTTGCAGCGGCGGCGTTCAACAGAGCGCTTGGACTCAACATGTCGCATCCACCTGATGCCACGCAGGCGTACTACCATTCCTCCCATATCTGGTCTTCACCAACAAAAGACAATTCGTTGATCAGGTGTTAATTAACGCCCCACTGTGTGCCGATCTTTCACGGATTCACGGATTGATACACAGGATCGAGGCTTTTGCCCAAGTTTCCCGGGTCGGTTTTATTCTTGTCGGTCAGTGGCTGTCGTTCACCTGAAAGGCACAGGTGAAAAAAGGGTGTAGCACTGCTCTTTATGTTCTCAGCGCGGGGCAGCATGCTTGCCAGCGCGAGGATTCGCATAAATAAATGTCTAATAGTGCTTTAAATTGGGTTCGAGAAGGAGCGTGTGCAACCGTCGGAGGAAGGTCATTCCACGCAGCTGCTACCCGAAGTGAAAAAAATTTGTCTAATGAATGTGTGTGCCCTGAGCTTGAAAATTTTCTTGCTATGTCCCCGCCGGGTGTTTGCTGGGTCAACGGTAAAAACCTGTTTGCCAAGCTTTGTTAAACAGGGCGTAAGTAAGAATTAGGTCCCCTCGGAGGCGACGGTACTCCAGGGGAAAGAGATCAAGCATCGCGAGACGCGTTTCGTAGTCCACAGATTTGAGGCCGGCAACCATTCTCGTGGCGGCCCGCTGGACACGCTCAATGATGGTGATTTCACCTGCTACTGGGCCAAAAATCTCGAACCTCAAACATGAATTGGAGAGTTATGGCGTGAAAAATTCCCAGGAATGTGAACCTTTCCTCATCAAATTAAACTGGAACCACCTTCAGGACTATTTTCCAGAAAGTTGGCGAGGCTCAGGCGATTTTCATCCCGAAGGAAATAGCACGCAGTCGGATAGACCGCAAGCTATCCGATAGGATTCAGCGTCTTCTGGAAAAGAGATTCCAACTATTTTTCGGACGGTTGACTACAGAAGACACAAGATGAGCTGGCGTTTCGTTAAATGCGAAGCCGCTGTAAATCGGGAATCCGCCAATGGAACAGCCGAATACAAGCCACTATACTAAACCTCGCCAGGAGAAACAAAAATGTGTTGTTTAGGCACATGTGGTTTATGAGCTAACCGCGTTCTCCTTGAGGAATAGGAACAGGGAGCCCACGAATGACCAAATAGTGGTGTCTGGAGTCTACAGAGAGCACTTTACAGACTTGTATTCTGCCCCAGTGATTTCCTCACCCAATTTTGTCAAGGCGAACTACCAATGGCCTCTAACCAAGTCGGTCTTCAACTGTCGCACAAGACAAACCCGTTCTGCACGTTGAGACCAGACTTGGTTCATCCGGGGATCCTGTAGGAAACACGTTGGCGAAGCATTTCTACCTGGTGTTTCGTCAGTTGTTGGACGAAGGTAACCTTCCCTCTGCTGATTGTCACGCCAGTCTACAAAACTGGAGGTGGCCATCGCCCAGCAGCTACAGGCCTATTAGCCTCATCAGCGTACCGTGCAAAGTATGAAGCGCGTTCTGAAGTGGGCTATCCTTGATCACGTTACTACCAACAACTCGCTGTCCCTATTTCAACACGGGTTCCCCCCAAACCGTTCTTGCGTGACGAACATGCTCGTATTTATGAACCCTAAACCAAGTTGAGGACAATGGACTAATATAGGATGCCATGTTTTTCGGCTTCTCAAACGCATTCGTTCGAGTCCCGCACGTCCCGCTGATGGTCTGACGTAGGCCCTATGGAGTAGTTAAAAGGGAAAATGTGCACTGAATCATCCGTAGAAAAAACAGATGCTTTTTGAGGCGGTTTTTCATGGTACAGTGAGAAAGACATTTTGAAGAGAGCCAGATACCTAAATCTTCTTAGTACCTATCCTCGTAATATCTTCGGGTCCATTCTCACTATGCACAACAAGAACGCTCGATGAGTTTCCCCGAATGACATATGAACGGCAGTCAAGCATCGGTGTTGAACACCGATGTCATGCTGTCGATGATGAGTGGCATATGGACGTACTCTCCGTCATTCAGTGGAGGGTACCAGTCTAACGACCACTGTTTTGCAGCGTCTACATCCATTCGGAAGTCGCTGGTGTCGGAACTCCAGGATTTCAAGTTGTCCGCAGTAAGTAGATATGGACTTTAAGGAACGTCTGGAAGGTCGGTAACGTAGATCAGAAACATAACTGCTCCCAAAACGAAGCCTTGAGGAACTCTAATACAGAGCGGTACCAAAGAAGTATCAGAGCCTACTTTCACTGGGAATGTTCTATCTGAAAGTAATGCTTTAATTCAGCGTAGAATTTCACCTTCACTTGGGGCGAGATGGCCCGAGTGGTTAGAGCGCGAGCTTACTGACCGGAAGGTTCGTGGTTCGAATCCGACCTCCGCCACTCGACTTCCCTGTCTAGGCTCGGGCAACCTGGCAGTATCCCAGCCCTCGTGCTTCCTTCGGGTGGCATGGCAGCTAGGCATCGGAGGGGTGCTACAGCTGAACGCCCTTTTTCACTCCCGTAATACCTGAGCTCACGGAGCAGCGGGACGTGTGGGACTCGATCGGATGCTTTTGGGAAGTTGAAAAATATGGCATCCATTATGAGTCCCTCGTCGTTAACTGGGGTTGAGCTGTCCATAAATACGAATATATCGGCAGGTTGATTGTCTCCGATAACCGTCAGCGGTCGTGCACAAGAACACAGTTGGACAGTTTATTGCAGGAACACGAGAACATGCATTTGACCTAGAGAAGTACTCGGAGTACATGCATGTAAACATGCATGTCAGTTATTGGGAGAGCTCTCGATCCCTGAAGTGTATTCAAGAGTGTCTTCGTTTTGTAGGTCCATTATCTCCGCTGCTCCCGAAAATGAAAATGAGGCTGTACTTAGCAATTGGACTCAGTTTGACTCCTGTCGACACTTTACAGAGGTCACCCTCTCAGCAAGGTGCTGTCAGGTATCATCTTTACCGACTTAAGACGACTCACGTACCACTGTCGATCAGTTAGGCTTCTCCGGGTGAAGAAGGCGGTAGTTTACTGTTGTGTACGACGAGGGTCGGAGTGCAACGACAATCAGAATGACAATGGAAAAGACTGAGGGCCCGAAAGCTAGGCTTTATTCATCCAAAACTTTGACACTGAGAGCTGGAAACGGAAGAAAGTGATTTAGCAACAAATGATGAAACGTTTGAAAAACAGAGCAAATATATAACATTCACCCCCTGCAGAGATGAATGTTCTCAAGAGTTTGATTTATAATTGAATAATGTCAGGCCTCTCTGTTGCGCAGGACATACGGCCGTGTCCGCTGTTGTTGTATAACCAATGGGTGTTCAGAAGAATTCGACATTTCACTTTCTGAAGCAGAGTCAGATAGTTCCGGTTTAATAAATGAATCAGCGTTGGACTGCGGTTGCTGCTGTTCGGATACTGGAGCACATCCGGAATCTGCTGAAGAGGCCAAGTGACGTAGGGAGACCGTTTCTTCCATGCCGTTAGAGTGTCTGAC
>NW_008752187.1:100030-101448 GCF_000715545.1 Opisthorchis viverrini | reverse complement strand
CAGATCTGACGATTGTGTCATGCGAAACCGAATCGAACGCTTTCGAGATATCGACAAACGCCAAGCTGAGGTTAGAAGCAGTCGCTGAAGAGTGACGAAGCAGGGCATGCAACAGCGATGTGGCTTCCAAACAGCCGTCTCGATGCAGAAATGCAAACTGAAGAGAGGGCAGTTGCAATCTACGACTCCAGCGATCAGCAAGCACCTTATGGAAGCAACGGACAAGAATGGATGACACGGAGATCGGTCTCAGTTGATCAGGTGAAGTCGGATGTGGGACCTTCGGAACTAGCGTAATACGGGCTCTACACAGATGTGAGGGACAACCCCCAGATAACAAAAATAAGTTGAAATACCCAGCGAGCACATTAGCATTAAACCGGCGGAGCGTCCTGGGTGTGAGCTCGTCTAGGCCTGGGGACGAATTGCTCATTAAACGGATCGTACGGCCAACTTCCTCTCCTGTAATTGGCTCGATCAAGCTCCATCCGGATGGTACTACTATGCGACTTGGTCGGCTATTCGCATGTTTTGGAGCTGAGAGCACTTGTTTCCAATACTGTTCGGCGCCGTAGGTAGAATGGCGGCGTAGTTGGCTCGGCGGATCATTATAGGATGCGGTCCTGCCATTTGCGTTGGTTTGTAAGTATTGGTGATGCATAACCTTGGTTACTGGGCTTCGGCTCATGAGACTTCTTTCTGTTTTCAATCCGCAGAATTCATGATGAACCCCTACCCTCGGAGAATCACTTCCCCGGGGCTTCCATATCGTGCATACGACAGATTGCTAGATGTTTCTACAGACATATGATGTCTCAAACACGCACACACCGACAACGTTTCCGGTGACACATGGCGTCAGAGAAATCTCATTGAGGAAGCTGGAAAACAACGTTTGTGCAGTAAGTAGTTAGTCGCAACACCATCGGCCTCGGTGGTCCGGGCGTGTGTTGAAACATCGTTTACAGAGACGAGTGTTCTCGGAGCTTTCTTCAGCGTAGCGCAAACTGCATGTGACCTTACCGAAGACTGTGAGGGAGATTATGAAGAGTGCGGGTGTTGTCGGTACGATCCGCCATCCAGAATGGAGTCCTTGTGACTCTGCACGTGGTTCGCAGTATTGTAAGAAATCACAACTAATCGACGTTAGTGGCGCTGTCAGTTTCTTTCCCAAATGTCTGGTTGAGCATTAGGAGGTGTAGACATCTAAGTCACCGGGCGGAAGTATCCTTACTTGAGTGGATACCTGTTGATAGTCGCCTCTGTGCGGTTCGCCTGGCAACGTCTGTGAAAGAGTCCCACAAGCGGCATGTTGATAGATGTCTGTTTATCGTGTCTGCCTATGCCCCAACTGATTGTAGCTCTGATACCGTCAAAGACAAGTTTTACGACGCCCTGAATGCTCTGCTGCGGCGAGC
>NW_008752187.1:0-97983 GCF_000715545.1 Opisthorchis viverrini | reverse complement strand
TCATGGTTGTACGGCAGTGAAGCATCGGTGTTGAACACTGATGTCATGCTGTCGATGATGATGGTGATGATGATGATGATGATGATGATGATGATGATGATGATGATGATGATGATGATGATGATGATGTAGACATCTCATAATTATTTTAGTGGACTAGCACAACCTCCATTCTTCATCCATTCTCTACTCCTTTTCACTTTAAGTCATCAAATTCGATTAAATTGACCTAGTGCGCGGCAGTGAGACATCTGTCAACAATTATGTTACTGCTTGTGGTGATGATTCTCACTTTCAGCGCCGCAGGTTTGTGCCCAAGAAAAGGGTGACAGCCGTGATTATAGCCTCATCCTGGATGAGTAGGATAATAAAGACACATCTGTGGACGTTGATCGTGGTGTGGTTCCAAAAAGAACGGCACGCCTGATGACTGACCGATACAAGAAAATTAGGAGCTACTGCAATCACCTAAAAAATGAACAGATTATGAATAGTTTAATCAAAGGCGCTAAGTAACAACCTAAATAGGTACTCCTACGTCAACCCGAGACTTCCGAAAGCTGGTGAACGACCTTCACTAAGGGATGAGTACGGTCATATCGTGGAACACAATATAGGGCAAGCAACACCGTTTGGTGGAACAAACTCCAAGACTCTCAAACTCCCGAATCGCGTGGAACTCATTAACGATAACGGGTACAAATGCACGATGTCCGAAGTTACTCAGCTCCTGCAGAATTTAGGTTTACAAAATGCCCCGGGGTTTAGTGAGTCCCATCTGATGGTGCTGTAACACTTGTCACTGTTATGACCCCAGTTCTTGCAAGTATTTTCATCTGATCGATTAAAACAGGCATTGTTCCATCAGCGAGGAAAATCACCAGCTCTAGCACCATTTCGATGTCTAACTGCCATGCCACCAGAAGGAAGCACGAGGGTTAGGATGCTGCCAGGTTGCCCAAGCCTAGGCGGGAGGAATCGAAACGCAGGGGGTCGGTTTCGAACCGCAGATCTACCGACCATTAAATTCGTGCCCTAACTACCGAGCCATCTAGCCTTCGAGAAAGGGAGGTATCATCAAACGGTCCTACAAGGGATATGATAAACATGCTCCTACCAATTGTCGACCATTTAACCTGACCCCAGCTATTGGGAAGGTCACAAAGAAGTGGTTAAAAAGAATACTGCAGTGGTTTATTGAAACAAACATCTTGCGACCACCGCATCAGCATGTCTAACCTATCCTGTGTTACGGACTTGCTACTAGCGCGCGAAAGCTGGGTCAGGTCAACAGATAGAGGCCACCAAATGGATATCCTGTTCAGCTAAACTTTCAGCAGAGTGCAGCACAATGCCCTTAACTGTTTCAGGCTGATGATTTTCCGCTATCCTTAATATGCTAGGTAGCTGACTTACAAAGAAGCCACCATTACAGGCTCAGGCTGCAACAGGACAGGCAACAGGACTGCCTGTTGAAATCGAAGTACCCTAAGGATCGGTAATTTGATCTACTCGGCTCAGCATTTGTGTGAATCGGACACCTCAAAGGCTGGACTAGAATTGCACAGTATTTGCTGACGACCTGAAGTTCTGGTGTTGCACCCCGACGGACAAGGATGAGCTCTTTCGGAATACTTTGGATAGAGCGGAAACTGGACGGCGAAGGTTGAAATAAAAAAGATATAAGGTAATCGTCCAGCTACCGTGCCACCCGAAGAAAGCCTGGTTGCTGGAATACTGCCAGATTGCCCAACCAGGGACAGAGGAAGTCGAGATGCCGGGTTCGGGTTCAACTCATTTGTTAGGGCGCGAGTTTACTAATCAGGAGGTCTATGGCTCGAACATAACCCCCCAAATCTTGACTGCTCCCTTCTAGGCTTGTGCGACTTAACAGTAGGTCAACCCCCGTTTTCCCTGGCATCTAGGCACTAGAGGGCTGCTGCAACGAATGACTGATTGATTGGCTGATCACTAACCTGAATAGTTTGAGGTGAGGTGACTCAAAGGTTAGAGCGCGAATTTACTGGACGAAAGGTTCGTGGTTTGAACTTAACCTCTGCATCTCGACTCCTCCTGTCTAGACTTAGACAACCTGCCAGTATCCCAGCAATCGCGCCTCCTGGTAGCGTGGCAGTTAGGCACCGAAACGGTGCTACAGCTGAACAATTTTTTAACACCTGAATCTCGAGCTCAGACTAGAGATGGACTTGCTTAAATGTCCATGGGCAGAACGCCGAGGAATACTTCGTATTCCGTAAGTGGTCGACTGGTGCCACGAGAGTCCGAGGTATGTGAACTGGTATCGTTGCGCGTGGCTATCTGGGGGCAAAATCATATTGTCGATGTAGTGGCTTAAAGTTATTGAATGTTTTGGAGGAATCGAAACGCAGGGGGTCGGTTTCGAACCGCAGATCTACCGACCATTAAATTCGTGCCCTAACTACCGAGCCATCTAGCCTTCGAGAAAGGGAGGTATCATCAAACGGTCCTACAAGGGATATGATAAACATGCTCCTACCAATTGTCGACCATTTAACCTGACCCCAGCTATTGGGAAGGTCACAAAGAAGTGGTTAAAAAGAATACTGCAGTGGTTTATTGAAACAAACATCTTGCGACCACCGCATCAGCATGTCTAACCTATCCTGTGTTACGGACTTGCTACTAGCGCGCGAAAGCTGGGTCAGGTCAACAGATAGAGGCCACCAAATGGATATCCTGTTCAGCTAAACTTTCAGCAGAGTGCAGCACAATGCCCTTAACTGTTTCAGGCTGATGATTTTCCGCTATCCTTAATATGCTAGGTAGCTGACTTACAAAGAAGCCACCATTACAGGCTCAGGCTGCAACAGGACAGGCAACAGGACTGCCTGTTGAAATCGAAGTACCCTAAGGATCGGTAATTTGATCTACTCGGCTCAGCATTTGTGTGAATCGGACACCTCAAAGGCTGGACTAGAATTGCACAGTATTTGCTGACGACCTGAAGTTCTGGTGTTGCACCCCGACGGACAAGGATGAGCTCTTTCGGAATACTTTGGATAGAGCGGAAACTGGACGGCGAAGGTTGAAATAAAAAAGATATAAGGTAATCGTCCAGCTACCGTGCCACCCGAAGAAAGCCTGGTTGCTGGAATACTGCCAGATTGCCCAACCAGGGACAGAGGAAGTCGAGATGCCGGGTTCGGGTTCAACTCATTTGTTAGGGCGCGAGTTTACTAATCAGGAGGTCTATGGCTCGAACATAACCCCCCAAATCTTGACTGCTCCCTTCTAGGCTTGTGCGACTTAACAGTAGGTCAACCCCCGTTTTCCCTGGCATCTAGGCACTAGAGGGCTGCTGCAACGAATGACTGATTGATTGGCTGATCACTAACCTGAATAGTTTGAGGTGAGGTGACTCAAAGGTTAGAGCGCGAATTTACTGGACGAAAGGTTCGTGGTTTGAACTTAACCTCTGCATCTCGACTCCTCCTGTCTAGACTTAGACAACCTGCCAGTATCCCAGCAATC
This sequence comes from Opisthorchis viverrini, assembly GCF_000715545.1. NCBI lineage: Eukaryota > Metazoa > Platyhelminthes > Trematoda > Opisthorchiida > Opisthorchiidae > Opisthorchis > Opisthorchis viverrini. The sequence goes on along the minus strand of NW_008752187.1, from coordinate 94,470 downwards.
GCGCCTCCTGGTAGCGTGGCAGTTAGGCACCGAAACGGTGCTACAGCTGAACAATTTTTTAACACCTGAATCTCGAGCTCAGACTAGAGATGGACTTGCTTAAATGTCCATGGGCAGAACGCCGAGGAATACTTCGTATTCCGTAAGTGGTCGACTGGTGCCACGAGAGTCCGAGGTATGTGAACTGGTATCGTTGCGCGTGGCTATCTGGGGGCAAAATCATATTGTCGATGTAGTGGCTTAAAGTTATTGAATGTTTTGGGACCTCTGACAGTCAGCTCTATTATGGACCAAAGAAGCTGTGCTGGAACATCCGGTGACGTTAATGTATCATCGTAATCGTGGTTCATCCAACTAGTTAGAGAGCAAGTGGCTTCAGTGTACGTGCCACATACAAACTTAAATAGGTTCATAGACTGGTGACGAGAACTGTTTAACCTCTGGGAAGTATATGCTACGTTGGTCGTTGCCTCAAGCTTGATTTATTTGCCCTCGAGTGCCGCCGAAAATCTTGGGGTCTTAAGAGAGAGATCTTCGGTTTATGGAACCTTTGTTAATCAGAGAAGGACGACGACTACTCGAATGCCTAGGTCCGAACTTGAAAAGCCCAGGCTTCAAAACTTATCGACGATATTTTGTGTGTATTTTAGGGCAGTGAGTTGGTAGGACGGTCTCCACGGCGGTGTTATGGCACTGACGGTCGTGGCTCTCAGGCGTTTTGCGTGACGCAAGTCTGTTTGGTAGCTTTCAGACCTGTGATTACAAGCCGGAGCTGGAGAAGATTTACCCCAGTTGCCACATTGTGTGGTCTGTTTTCAACGCAGGATAGGGCTGACGTGTACCTTTGGGTCTTATGCTTTCAATATTCTGATTTGGAACCTCCACATTGGATCCAATCGTTTCAGATTCCTAAATGCAGTAGTCAGATTCCATTTGCCGCATTTTCTAATGCGAGGGAAACGTGATATCCGAATCGGCGAAGCGTAAACTAGGTTGTTAACTAGCTTGTGACAGTGAACTGATAGATAACAATTTAGTGCGTCCACCCCCGAGGTCCACTCCCTTCACGGAAAAGGAATTTAGCATTTTTCAGGGACCGTGCACTAGGTCTTGGCTAACTGAGGGAGCCTCTACGGTTTCCAGTACGGTGGCTCTTATAAAAGGTACATTTAAAATGGATCACCATTCTAAGTAACTTTGTTGAAATTCAAAGGACACTATGTTCATTTAGTGGCTGGACACTTCGATATTTATTCTCTTTGCCCCGGACGTCAGTGCATACAGACAAAACAACAATAGTAACTTCACAGTTAATTTTTCGGCCTGAGTTACCCTAACAATGTCCGCTGAATTTGCAGTAGGCAATCGTCGGGAAAGCACGGACACTTAGGTGTACGCCGGTCCAGCTGAATTCATTTATCTGACCCGTTGGATGGTTTCTAACACGAATCAGAAGATTTCCGGGGTCCTAGTGTTCTGTATAACCTTCGAGAGCTCCAGTGAATGGGACTTTCTTGAGGAGTGGTTTTTCCAGAGGGGTATGACTTATAGGTTCATAATCCTATGTGGATGCCCTGCAACCAAAGACCAGTTCGAGTGTTAACTACATGTTTTGTTTCCGCCCTCAGCGGACAGCTTGGCCAGTTGTTCTTTCTTGAACAACTTGCTATCCTGGGATTGGCAAGTGCCGAAAAGGTGTTCGAGTCGTGCAAACATCGTTCCTTTCTCTTAGCCTTGGCGGTGGCCTATCCTTTCCTGCCGCTGAATGGCCTTTTCTGGCTTCAAAAATATATTCAACAAACAAAAGGTACCAAAATAGTTCTTATAAAACCCATCAACGGTCAATAGACATTCCGTCCAAAGAAAAAGTTTGCTCCGGATACTATTCGCTACCATCTCCACAAACAGGCAGAAGCTTCTCTATGTGCGGGTATCGATTTGCGCGAAGCTGTCAAGCAACCAGAGGATGAGGAATTAAATGATTGGATTGCTGTTCACGGTAACTGAAGTTTTCCGTATCCATTTCGTCCCCCATAGTGGTTGATTTTTACAATCGCATCAATCTTATTTATGGAACTATTTGTGATCGCTGCACTGAGCAGACCTGTCCAACCATGTCCGGTGGGAAGAAATTCGAGTATCACTGGCGTGATAATGTGCACTACAAGAAACCTACCCCTCTACCTGCTCCCCAGTATATCGATCTTCTGATGGACTGGATCGACACACAGATAAACGATACGTCCATATTTCCTACTGACGTTGGTAAGCTGAAACATTTTGGAGCACGAACGAAAATCATCATTTTTTCCAGGCGTGCCGTTCCCCAAATCCTATATACCTACCGTCAAAAAGATTTTCGGAAGGCTATTCCGAGTTTTTGTCCATGTTTACATTCATCACTTTGATCGACTTCATGAAATCGGGGCGGTTTGTGACGTTCCTTTTTTTCTAAACGCCTTTCACAGGAAGCACACGTGAATATGTGCTACAAGCATTTCTACTACTTTGTCACTTATTTCAACCTGATTGACCCCAAGGAGTTGGAGCCGCTGGTGAGTTTTACCGGAGTCAATGTTTTTTGCGTCCGTTTTACTACCTAGGTGCTATCAACTTCTTTCTTTCGAATGGCTTGAACGTGATTCAGCCACCTTTTGTTACGGTCAATTCCCCCGACGAAGTGTTTCGTCTCCTTTTGCTGGTCGTATAGGGGTTCTGGTAGACAGATAATTCAGTTATTTTCATCGCTAACAAGCAAGATAATCGTGAGGTTATAAACTCCATGGGTCTGGCAATGTTGTGGAATGTAGGTAGCTCGGGTGCGCTGCTTGATTGTTGGTCTGTTCGCCGAGCTTGGCAGTTGGATTGCAAACGTTTCATCACCAATCGGGGTGATATCGTCAGTGCACTGATGAACAGACCAACAACCAAGGAGCGCACGCGAGCTACCTATATTCCATACCCATATTCCAAATTATTGTTGGTGAAGGCTGGCTAAGCCCTACCTGATCTTCCTTGCAGATGATTGGAACGTAATGTGCAACCGATCTCATTGTTCAAGTGGGGCTAACTTTCTAGAGCAAAACATCTAGGAAGGAAAATTAGAATGTTCCGTGAAATCAATACTTCAAACCTATCCATGTGCTTGAATGGTTCTGGAACTGAAGCACACGGTCACATTTGCTGGCATTTGTCGTTCAAGCTTCAACAAACAGTGTATTGGTTTCAAATTTGTCGGAAGCCCGAAACCGGGTCAACATCGTTTGCCGGGTACATTTATATCATTCCAGACGTAATATGATAGCGGTGTGTACCACAGCCATCGAACGTTCGGTGCAACGATGTTGAAGCAAGGTGGAATGCTTGACTGTCCAGCTCTCAAAAATAGTTATCAACAGCAATCTTCAGGAAACTTCAGCCTACAGACTTCCATCGGAACACCTCGAAAAAGGCAATGGTTTCGGTGATTCTAGAATTTCCAGCTGGTGAATACAACCACCCTTGCGAGGAGCCTCCATTTGTAGGGTATTTTGAAATAAACAACCATTACAACCCAGTCCCCACAAAGTGCATTTTGAGAAATCTACCTTACACTGCATGTCACAAATAGATAAAAACACCTTTCCAGGACAGAACTCTTTGTCGAACTCCTTTGTCGTTTGAGATGAGTTCGATGATGGAAGTAAGCTGATCGTATCAGTTGAACATTCTTCTGGCATCGTTGACTCAGAAAGCCAAGGTACATCTTCATAGAGCAGTATTTACAATATGCTGGAGTGTTCTTTTCATCGGTTTGCAACATGATTCCTCTTTCTTAGTGGTTCTCAACCCGCAGCGCTCCAATCGATTTTCTTTTAAGTGGTATACAACTTCTACCGAAATCATATTTCTTCGATATAACTACTCGTCCATTCATGCACCTCATCATACTGAAACGATCATCGTGCTAAAAAGGCAACTCTGGTAAAGAGGAGATATTAATGCTGGAGAGACTTTCTGGCCTTTCTTGGATACCGTCGGGTTTTTAAGTGGACCGCACGTAGTCCAGCAATAAATTCATCGAAAAATTATGGGAAATGATAAAAACATCCATAGAGGGGTCCTCTGATCAACTAATTAGACTTCCAACGATGCGTGCCATGAAACTGGAGAAAAATTTATGTCGATCTCTTCCTCTACACTACTCTTTTCTCCGAGGAAACACCGGAAATCCCAGAGCGTTCCCCTGTGGAGTTGTCCCATAGGTACGTAGTGTTCGAACTCAAGTGATGGGTCTACATTCATACACTTATGTTTCCCAATAATTTCAGTGAGGATGGACTGAAATTTTCTGTTTCTTGTATATCTGTGTTTCATACATATTGGGACATGGTGAACCCGTAAAATGGTCGTTCGGCTCTGTAACTTTGGTTGTTCTATATCTTGCTAAATTCGCCTGAGAACCACTAAACCACTGCGAAAACGACGTTAATCATTTGGAAGTCTTTCAGCGCTTCGCCCTCGTCGGTGAATCGATTCCCGCTCAGCGTCAACATCAATTTAGGATTTGCTCAAAGGAAGAACAATTCTTTCTTTTCAGAAGTCGTCACTTGGAGAAACAGCCACGTGATATGATCTTCGTGATAGGACGATGAGTGTTGCTCCTCCTGCTTAGCTGAGGGCTAATCATACTGCTGATCAGCCGATGGTAGCTAAATGGTTAAGTTTCCCAACTGCTAGTCGCGGTTTTGAGGTTACCTGGAGTTTTGTAATATACCTACTTCTGGTGATTCCCAATAATGTTGAGACAGCTCAACAGCGCTTTTCGACTTTTAAGCAACGCGTCCTAAATAGGGGGCGGCTGCTTCCTACTGTGAAAACCTTCCGCATCTGCGCTTCCGCAATCCGTCAGCGCACTCTGTTATTGTTATTGATTATCCGACGTTTGAGGGGTCTCTGTGCGCAATCTCGGTCGCCAACTACTGACCTTTATGATGTTCACTCTCTCTTTGGCCGAGCCAGTTGGCTTGAGTAGATAGTCGTGTAGGCTGAGAGCACAGTTTGTTCCACTTATGTTTCACCCACTCTGCCGTCAGTGGGAGTTCGCTTCCAGCAGCTTTCCGGCCAAATTAGCTCGCTTCTGATGAGCTACGGGAACTGTGAAACTCGCTGAGCTAATGAATTGAATAAATCTACATTGACCTACGTAAGCCTGAGGGAAAGCAAACTGACAAGCAAGAGAGCACAAGGTTGCGTGTTGTGGAAGCAAGGACAGTCTGATGGAGGCTTCCCACCGCCAGTTGATGGTCACGTTACCCAGCTAATCCCATTACTAGTTTACTCTTGCTGACCTCTAAATAACTTGCTTTGAGCGTCTGCTCACAATTCATTCCGAATTGAAAAGTGTCCTTTCGACCCCGAAAATTGAGTTGGCTCATAATTATTTCGTGCGCAGTAGCAGAGGTGGCACTTGTTGATTTCTTAGGAGAAGGATGTATCGAATTCATGGCTTAGTGAAATTTTCACCGTTTAGGACTTTTTTCAAGTAGAGCAGTTGGCTTAGAGCGGTGTCTTATTTAGATACATGCCTAGCTGCAGCGTAGCTCCATCTGCCCTCCCCTCATTATCGTCAACCGCAGTATTACCTTGATGCTTAAATGACATACAGCGGTGGACTACGATTTTACTACGGTTCAGGTGGAACAATCTTCTGTCCACGCCATAGCATTCATTTCCGAGTGTCAGTCCCAAACCTGTCGTATCCAATGTCTACCCTGGATAGAGTATACCCAGTCGGGTGAACAGTAAGCGAGTCCAAGGCGAGATGGACCGAGTGGTTAGAGCGCGAATTTACTGACCGGAAGGTCCGTGGTTCGAACCCGACCTCTGCCTCTCGACTTCCCCTGTCTAGACTTGGGCTACCTGGCAGTATCTCAACCCTCGTGCCTCCTTCGAGTGGCATGGCAGCTAAACACCGAAAGGGTGCTGCAGCTGAACGATTAGGCGAGTCCGCACACTGACGAATCAGAACTCCTAGTGATTTATCGGATCGAACCCCCTTTTGTTTGCATTTGTGTCACAGAAGAATCCGATCGAGTAAATCAACCGTTGGATCCGTTTTGCATACAGTACTTCTGCCACATGATGTTGATCGATTCGAGAAACACCTTATGGAAACAATCATTGTTGTTTTTGTTACGCCTGAGCACAATTCGACCTTACGTGTGGTTGAAAATTTCTGTATCTGCGTCGATGCTCGTCCGGATGTGATGCACCCTATTGAGAACCCGATCTGGTTATCATAAGCACCTGCAGAATATCAATGGTATTCGAACTGTTGCCCATGCACTTTCGAGAATGCATACGACGTTGACTCAGCATCTTCCTTATTGTCCCTTTCAAAGAACCTAGCGAATTCGGTCACAAGTAAAATCTGCCTCTGGCGACTGATGTACACAGTCACACCGTTGTGCTAGAACTTGGCTCACTACAGTTTCTGGTAGCATGGCTATGCTTAGAACCAACATTTTCGGTCCTTCTTTGGTGGTAGTATTCTTCTGCAGGAGGACGGCGAGTTTTGTAGATTGTCGTTGAAACGTTTGTGTGCAATCACACACGGCCTCAGGTTAAACGAGGTGAGTTCATACCACCTAGACATGCAGTCACTGAACAAGCCACCTGCAATCCATGGAGAGACTCGAAGTTGCGGAACGTTTTACGTATCTTGGAGGTTGTATTAGTTCCGATTGTAATGTTACAGATAAACCTGTGAGGCTCGGCTCGTGTTCGCTAATTTGAGATACCTATGGCGTCAAATCTCAAGAAGCATGTGTATCCGGTTAGTGTATGGTCTGTTTTGTTGTAAGACTGTGAGACTTGTCTGTTCGAGCATCGGAACTGAGACGCATTCAGGTCTTTGACAACCGTTGTTTCATAACCGTAGCTCGTGTGGGTTGGTGTCGGCGAATCACTCAGAAAGAATAAAGATATAGTAGGTAGTGTATAGCTACCATAGCCTCAACTAAACAGCTTCATATTTCCGAACACACCAAATACCTGAGTTCGTTTGTCGGTCTTTCGTTCATTATGCTTCATTCTACCTTGTGATTTCATCTTCGTGTTACTGAAAAATGAAGAAAATCAGCGCATCCGACCGTCCTGCTATATTGTTTGTCTTTGCTTTCTGTATGGCGGTCACGTCTGCCCCTTACTCCATGACTCAGTCAGATTCCCGGTATGCATAGCCTCAGCCGCTGTTCGTCCGTTCGCTGTCACTGATGACTTTACTGCTGTCCGTATTTTCCCTTCGCATGACCTAATACTTGACGAACGCCTCAATACCACGTATAATTCACGAGATTGTTGTCCAGTCTTTTCCAAAACTTACCAACACATTCTCACCGATTTCAGAAAATTAAAGCGTTTTCCCACAATTCACTGTGGCTGAAGCAGCGTCAGTAAGGATAATTCAGCGCTATTTAACCTTTTCCCCTCGGTCGCTCTGTTTTTTTTTATTCCTGGTAACCATTTCATGTTGCATGTCGATTGGGTGCGACGTGGTAAAGGTTCGTAAACAACGTCAATTTAGGACGAGGTTTTTCGCTTCATAGAAAGCAACTCGCAAACTAGCTTTCTGTTTCCGCACGTAATTGCATCTGTCGAGATGGAAAGAAACGAAGTTTCACAGTGATAGGCGAAAGTTTTTGTAAACAAACAACGCACCCCTGGATCCATGAAATGCCACGCTCAGGCTCTTCATCTCAGCTTGTCAACAGTTGTGTCCCGTGGCCTCAGCATACCTTTACTTCAAGGGTCCCCTTGATCAACGTCAACTTCTGTGCAATTGAAAAAACGAATTATCTGTAAACTTTCCCATTTTTGTAACACTTCCTTTAACGGAAAAAGGCGGGATACGTTTCAGGTAGTCCGTTAATCAGTCGTGCAAGCATGCAGCGATGCACCTCTTCGATTTATTCGCTTTGAAAAGTGCTTTGTCTTTTGTTCGTCATATGACAACAGCTAATCAGAATTTTCTTGTCCGGACGTCCGAGAAACTGTTCATTGATTAGAATGTCAACAGTTTGTCTGTTATTTCGCCGTCCTGTGCGTTCCTAAAAGTGTGGACGAATATACGTCTCTCACCAAGTCTCTAAACAAACTGACTGGTTTTTTGTTCCGCTGCGTGTGCGTTGTTGTGGACCGTTTAGCTACAACTTCATGATAAGATAGTAGTACGAGTCGCCAGCAAGTGTTTAACAATTCAGCGAGACAGAACGCAGTTTTTTGTTCCAACATTACCCTATCTGTTCTGCATACTCGCACGTTGAACAAGTGTCATCGTGCAAATTTCATCGACAACCTGTTCAAAACTGCGTGCCCAAGAGTTCCCGTGTAAATTCTTGTTTTTTTCGCCTAGTATTGCAACCACTATGACAATCTCTGGCCCGAATTCGTCGCGCCAAGTGCTGTCAGGCAAGACTGTTCTCCTCGGTGTTCCCTTTCAACCCGATACCTCTGTCCATGCTTCTGGCACCCAAGATGTCGAAATGTTTCGGGGTCGTCTGCACACCAATAATGATTTCTCGAACCACGCCGTGCTCCATGATCCAAAAGTGTAGATCATCTTAAATTACCTAAATATGTCTACCACGGTTTGGCATGCGCTTGACATCTGTAGTAGCGACGACCGCAAGGCTGTCCCGTGTACTTTCCTTGGATGGACCAATTGCCTAACCAACTGTCAACCCCTATTCTGCAAACGGTATCTTACAGGCCTGCGTTCTGGTCCTAATCCTGTAGTATGTACATACACGAACGTCATCTAACAACATTGGGGGCATTTACAAATACCCTAAGTAGTATCCTACGGGATTTCGCCTTGTAATTATCTTAGTTCGACCACTCCTCAAATTCACAAAGAATTCATGATTGCGCCCCGCTAAGTCCCTTGAAATGAATTGTGGCCAGTGCTTGAGCAGCATCTGAGAGGTACGTCAGTCACGTGACGAAGTGTCCAATATGATTGATCCGTGAGCCAATACATTGAACCGAAGCTAGGAGAAGCTGCGTTCCAAAACGTCTTCAGCTCATCCTGTCTCAGAGAGAGAGTCGCCTCATTTTTTGATCGTTCACGCAGCGGATGTAACTGAGTAATGAGTGCCCACTGATAAATCAGACTCGGCGACAGTACAAACTCTAGGATATCTTCTTGTCGACAAGTTTTATCAAAATCCACTGGTAGCCCACTGCAAGTTTCATGCTATGTAGGACAGGTTTAAAGTTTGGTCAACAAATAGTCCTATTAGCCTCCAAGTTTGTGCATCATTTCCATATTGAATTGATGTGAATGTCAGAGCCGATCGGGTCTCCGTTATCTCAACGGCAGGGTCAATCCGAAACAAACTAAACATGACCGTGGTTGTGCACACAATAGGCTTCCAGTTGAATGAGTGCATTGTGTTGCGAATGTAAGTCTGTAGAGTTGTGCACACCTTCACTGCACTGAGCAAATCCATCAAAGTGAGGACACATGCTTTATGCTTTACACAGTCAGTGTTGTGTTGGAGAGGCAGAAATAACGGATGATGTGCACACGCTGACAAGAAGGTCAGCTATACCAATTAATAATTTACAGTTTACGCAGTCACCCATTACTGTACGCACATGCCAACTCCGTCTTGTGTCCTCAACAACTTGCCATCATTGAATAAGCGAATGTGTTGACAGATCGATCGATCTGTTAGGAAATTACCGTCACTTCCAGTTACCAACTAATCTTTTCTGTCACTTAACCATTTAATGTTAGTTTTCCTGTTTGTGTTACACACATTTTACAGTCATTTTGGGTTGTCGAAATCGAATACGTGCATCTGAACAACTGGTGCTTATTTCTCATCAACCTTTCCCCTATCGTTAGCTGCTCGTATTTGGTGGATTTCCCGCCACCTACCCAAGATGTTCACTTTCTTCCTTGACGTCTTCCAGTACCTAACTGCCACGCAACCATTAGGAGGCATGACGGCTGGGATACTGCCAGGTTACCCAAGCCTAGACAGGGGAAGTCGAGAGGCAGAGGTCGAGTTCGAACCACGGACCTTCCGGTCAGTAGATTCACGCTTTAACCTCTGTGCGACATCGAACACTCGCACCATGTGGCCGAACGACTTCGATAGTTACTGCTGCACAGAAACAATTTGGTCAGCACAACTTCAACAGCCTTTAGCTGTTATCCGCGCTTCTCGACTGCAGTCCGAAACTACCATGCAACTGAGTGTTGGCGGCGATAATTCTGCCTAGCCGTGCTTTCATAGCCCCTTCAACCGCAACATTATCGGTGCTCCTAATATTCCTCATCCAGGCGTAAGCAGATAAATGAACAGGCTATGATTACGGACGCGCTTACGGGACACCCATAAACATTGCCCGATGAACCGAACAGAGGCGACTGTCAGCGGATAACCATTCTATCAGGGAAAGTTCAGCTCATAGGTCTAAAATAATGCCAAACGACAGAACCAGACGCAGGAGTTTCTGAATAATCAGAAGTGCACAACCGCAAGTGAGGCATAACTGATGTGGAGGCCATTTCAACAACCGTACTTGAGTCTTGAATCCCCGTTTCAGAGCATACATCAATAGGAAGCGAGTCAAGTGTGCGTGCCGGAGGAGCCTTTCTTCCGCCATGTTTCAAAGGGCGAACTGTCAGAACAAATGAGCGTCAGCGTCTAAACGATGAGTTAGAAGCATCTTCAGCCGTGTCGACCGTAGATATTGTAGCTGATGGGAATGGGCGACGAGCACATCTGTCAGTCATCGGAATACCTGATTGGGTTATAGAGGTGCACAAACCGTCACACGGCGGTAATTTCTAGGCTCTTCGTAACGGGGTCAGGGGTAAGGTCACGGAAAAATGTGAAAACGTCAAGCGGTCGGGCTGCAATTGCTTCAGCAGTTCATCGAAATCACACATCAGCAGAACGTGAGGCGTTTTCAACAAATTCACACACACACACACACAGTTCCCAGATGTAGACAAGCACAGACGCGTGAATCTTGAAGGTGGTCAATTATCATCACTGTTTGACACTATTTATTTCAACGTTGGTTATCTCAATTTAAGAATGGAGCCCGCTCGCTAGCTGCGGTGCTCTGACCTTCGTCTACCTTTCTCCTAATAGGGATGCTTTAGATGACGTTACGTCCAACGGTTTCACAGTTATTCACTTCGGCGTATGCACTTTAGTACTCTGTGGCATGTATGACTGAAGGTGTGCAATAGAACCAAGTTTGTGTCTGACTTTAGGACAGAATGAGTTGTTCCTTCAGGTGGGTGAAAAAAATCATATCGTTTAGGTCTATCGCAACGCGTTTGGAATCAGATAAGTTCGAATCTTTATTGCCATTTCAAAAGTTTCGTGGGAATCAAGTGTGATGATGGCTTAAACGAGCGGAACCTAAATGAATATCTCTGTGTAAGTAAAATAATCTTGATTTTTACTTTTTTGGATGAGTTGTTTGAATTCCAAACCAGAGTCTGTACCATTTTTCACTCGTGGAATTCCTGCTNGGGGGGGGGGGGGGGGAGGGGAGATCGAAATAATCAATCGCTAAGCCTGCTTGAACGGCTTTGTATTTATTCAGTTTCTACAAAATAAGTAACTAAATTAAAACAAGGTTAATGCTCCATTCCCAGAGAATGATCACTTTCGACGTTCTCCAAGAGTGTTCTTTGCGCTTAGGACATCCGTACTTCAAAAACAACAAGAAAAACGTCATAAACGAGAGATTCAGTTGGGTCTCCCCTGAAAATCAAATTGCTGTGAAGATGACAGTGTATTCCGCATACTTCAAACGAGTCACATTTACGAAAACCCCAAGCAATTCATTATCGATGAACAATTGAACAGCTTGTGCAGCCGGGAACTGGTCGCCAGTCTCAAGGACTCGGTGGGCGTCGAACGAAATTCACATTCATGATTTCATCCGCTAGACTATCTCAGCTTCGGAATGTTGTATTTTCTGTTGGTAATAAATGTTTTGCAAGACAATTGTCACATCCCATGAGAAGCTAACACACAATGAACACTTCACACCAGCAATACTTCCTGTAAGTTTGCGATACTTATATCTGCGCAACGCTTAAACAAATTTCCTCGGATATGAATGTTTTGTCAGTCCAAAACATCAGAGGAATAACACACATTTTGGTGTGGTAACACTTCTATTGTTGTCTGCAGTTGTGGGCGTGTGACGCACAAGACCAAAAACAGCAATGGTGGATCGGGCATTTATTGGCGGTATACAACTGGTCAAGTGCTCAGTGCCATGGTACCCACAACTTCTGACTCAAAGCCTTTTGCGCACGTAAGCAGGGTCGATAAGTCTTGATTAAGATGACCTTGGCACGTGCTAGCCACTTGAGCTTGACCCGCTTGTGGGTCACCGGGATATCTGGTTTCAGGGTGTCTGTCTACCAATCGGTTTTGCCCTTAACCCGTGGGATTTAGTTGCGATACTAAGCGAATCAGATTTTTCAAGGAATGTTTAGACACGTGTAATGGTAGAAGTTGCTGTGTGTGTAACTGCAGTTGCACGTGAACAGGTAGTGTGTCTGGATAGCAGAAAGAGCGCACGAGGTATTTACTGTCTTGTCGAGTAGTACTTCACTGATGACCACGAAGCAAGATCGTGAAACAAAGATAAACGAGATTTGAAGTGGCTCTCACCTTGTGCTCAACCTTGCTGCCAACCTAGTCACTCTTGAACGCTGTTCGCTGAGCTGTGTTTTCTATTCTTGTGAACCTCAATAAAGCTGTCAGGGTATCTATTCAGGAACTGTGCTCCTGCTGCTATCTGGTTCTTTCAATATCATCTCATCACCTAGCCATCTTGTAGTAACTGCTTGGTTAAATTGCGCTAGATAAACGGTCAGCTTAATGCGTTCCGGGTTTCAATCATTGTCCTGAGGTAGACAACCGGAGACTGTTGATCACGTGAATGTTAACCACGTGACTGATCTCCCTGTGCCCGTCCTATGAGTCTCAATATGGCCCGACGCTAGCCTTCCTGGAAATTTTGTTCCGTCTTCATACCTACCCTGGTAACTCCTGTTTCGTATTTATACTTCACAAACGGTCTACTTATATTCAGATCTGTCGGCTGAGCCGATTGGTTGATGCTGATCACTTGTTCTACACCCATCGATTTCCTCTCGTTTACCTCCCACAGAAAGAACTAACCGCTCGGATTTGTCGTTAGAATAGGTCGTCGCCGTATTGCGATTCGGATGAAAATGCTCGTGCTTCCTGTGCATTTCAACTCTACTCTGATCGCTCACTGACTTTATTCTTCCAGCTTCCTGTATTATGCGGTCGTTACCATATGTTGGTTCAACCAGTATTGCTGATGTATATTCAAATTCACAACCAGTACTTTCGGTCCTTATTTTTTCTACGCATTTTAGACTAGTGTTTTCATCTTTGTTCGCCTCTACAACAATCCATCCTCAGCGTTTGCTGACCGACTTTTTGAGGAGATCCTGGACACCCCTGTCTGTCTCTTTGAATACATTTCACAATGATTTATTTTCTACTTTCCCCTGCTTCTTCTTATGGGCATGCAGATGCGTCGAACCATTCCGTTTCACTTATTCGGTGGTGCAATGTTTCTCCGCCGTATTCACCTGACCGTTTCTTCTTCAACTGTCTATTTTTTATCATTCATGGCACGTTGCACCGGTACACACTCGACAGAACTTTTCCCTTTTACTTCTGGGTTTATTTCCTTGGTTTAATGCAACAGAACGGAATGTATCTTCTTCTTCTGTGATGGCGGGTTTCGCTAGACTTCTTGGCATTCCGGGGTAAGGTCGATACTCATGTGTATTGATTCGGATCGGAACTGAACTAAACGGGATGGGATGATTCGTTAAATGATTATTGCACTTTAACCGTTTTATGCCGTGTCCTCTACCCCAAGGAAGATAGCAAATAGTCGCTCCAGGGGGGAGCGTCGCCATGATGAATTGTCACGTTTGGTAACAGTCCACCCGCAAATGTTCGAAATGATTCTTTTAAATCGCATGTTCGAAATGATTCTTTTAAATCGCATGTTTTGTCGTTGCTTTCTGATCAGCTAATCATCAAGAGTTTGCTCCTCGTATTTCTAGTCCGAGCCTGAGATAGCTCGAAGTCCGTGGTTCGAACCCAACTTTTGCGTCTCAGCTGCTTCTGTCTAGGCTTGGGCAACTGGACAGTATATCAGTCCTCGTGTTCCTTCGGGTGGCATGGCAGCTAGGTATTGAAAGAGTGCTATAGATGAACCTTTCATTTTTTTAGCCCGTTTGCACAGTAGCCAGATCATAGTGAGCATCCAGTGCGTACCTAAATTATTGACTGAGGCCATTCCACCCCAAATTTTGTCACAAGAACACATGCAACGTCCGAGGCTAGGTTTTTGTTACTATGCCTTTTACTCATAGATTCAGAATGTTTCACCCCTGCGATTGATGAAAGTCATTTAGTGTTTTTCTCTGTGTGCCTTTTTGTTTTGATCAAATTTACGAGGAGGACCCGGAATTACAGATTTCTGCAACATAGACTCTCCGTTTTAATAACGTGATTTACGGATAGTATGTATTCACTCACAGTATTATATTGAATTGTATTGTGTTGTATTCTGTTGTATTCACTGACCAAAGTGAGTCGATCATTTTAGAAGCGTGGCGCAACAAGTGTCTACATTAACTTGACCGTCTGAATGACGCCTATATCCAGCGGTTGTAAGCAAAGTGAAGTGTCTGGTAGTACTGAACATCAGCAGACGAAACACCGCGAAGATCTGTACAGCTGTTAAAGTGCTTGGACCAGCCAATAAAAACGTCTCCGGCCTTCCTAGTGGCTCACTTGTTAGAGCGCGAATTTACTGGCCGGAAGGTCCGTAGTTTGAACCCGATCTCTGCCTCTCGAATTCCCCTGTCTACGCTTGGGCGACCTGGCATTATTCCAAACTGCGTGCTTCCTTCTGGTGGCATGGCAGTTAGGCACCGGAAAGGTGCTACAGCTGAATGATGTTTTCCCATTGAATATGTGTTCGAGTTTCAAAAGTTGTTTTTTTTTAATGTGTTTGATTAGGATTTCCCCCATCAACAACTGGTATCACCCTCGCTCCATCCGCAAGCAAAGTTGCGCATCTTTCTTACAGGCGTTAAGCACCGCCACAGCTATTTCCTTTGGACACTATGTTCTTGGAATTATATGGTAAAGCAACCCCATTCCACCTCAGTTCAATATAACTTTTTGGGAGTACACTTCGCGCCTTGCTCAGCACACAGCAAGCAGACTTCAGTCGCTTTAGTCAGTCTCAGCCGATAATGTTTTTTTAACTAAACACCCGTTACTCATCCGGAATGCTCTGTACTCAAGATTTCTGCACAAGATTTCGTTCCCCTCCTCTGACCACACAACCGTTATTGTTCTGCTGCGAACACTCGGTAACCACTAGTCAACTTGGTCATTTGCCTGTCTGTGGACACGGAGGCGCTGAAACACCGTTTCAATGAAAACACCACTCTTCCGCTGAGGTTCCGCTTCGGCTCATTTTACACTTGTGTTTTGCGTATATCAGGAAAAGTGGCAATAGCTGTTTAGTCTGTCGCTGCTCTAGCTTTTCATTTGTTCACCATCGACTTGGCATTAGTGGACTGACGAGAACTTGTGAACATACTTCATTCGCAACCAGCCAACATGTGCTTTTAGTGACGATTGTCAATGTTCGTATTGTTGCCGGCTGTGCCGAGTTATATT
Source organism: Opisthorchis viverrini (assembly GCF_000715545.1). NCBI lineage: Eukaryota > Metazoa > Platyhelminthes > Trematoda > Opisthorchiida > Opisthorchiidae > Opisthorchis > Opisthorchis viverrini. The sequence goes on along the minus strand of NW_008752187.1, from coordinate 78,688 downwards.
GATTCGTTTGTGAACTCCTGATCCAAAACCCTGTTTGGTCGCCCCATTGAAATGACCATGGGCCCTATTATGTTACATTCTGAACACACCGAACACTTGTTTTATTCCTGTCATCAACCTTGCACCAGGGTGACTTGCATACATGCATCCATACTACTCATAAGGCGGCCCACTAGCCCTTTATCCTTTTTCGGGTCTCGTCCTATAGGCATAGCCCCCAAAAACTGATCATGCATATTTCTTTTTTGAATGCCATTGGCACGTATGTTGCAATAAACATTCATTCGCAACCTAAGTGCTGACGGAGGCTCATTTGAAAGTCGCCAGAATATTTCAGCTAACTCCCACTACTACTGTCACTCATTTCAGCCTCTCACTATCGAATTAGTTTGCAACTGAGTGCATCAGCTCTGCATGAAAACGTCACTGAGATCGATCGCTCACATACAACCTCGATGCTACCCATGATCGCCTTTGATCATGGGTCATGAGTTGAAAGCAATACACCTTGGATAAGGACTGACACAGTCATCTATGCTATTTAATTTTCTTTGGTGCACAGGTCGTGAGGTTTCTTTTATCCACCGTCTGTCTGTGAAATGTGTCACTTTACACATCCATTCCAGGATGGCTGCCACTAGCGAACCCAGTGATCTAGAAGCTGTCCACCTGGGCAAGAAGTGCGTTGAAATTTTGAGTCTTCATTAGGCAGTGAGCCGTCACTATAAGGAGTGTTCTTCCAAAGAAAAGGTACTGTATTTCGTGGACTACATGCATCCGTTCGTACTTTATTTGATTGGCTACCGTCCAATCGGTGACTGCAAATCCCGTAGACCCCTATTGATCGAATTTCAACGAGCGTATAAATCAAATGGATACCCCCCAGGCACAGGTTGTCGCTTTTTTACGCCACCACACTTGTTTGGCGGTAAAACATGGATGTTTTGAGCTGCGCTGGAAGTAGAATTGCCGAAATTTTGAAGCGGCATCAGTTAATTTGTGAACACTTCGAGCCTCCCGCTAGATTGTGGCATTGATTACATGAACGTGATGACACTCGGACGGGAGAGGTCTTTTTTCATACAATTCGCTAAGAAACACTGAAGAGTTCCGATTGACCTTCAGAGAAGAACCTACATTAGGGAAGTACATATACAACCTAGTTTGCTAGACTCAACTGAATCCCATCAGAATCCCTGGTTTATGATATTCCTAACTGAAAGTGCTGCAAGGGACCGCCTCATTTTTCAGTTGATCAGGTACTCAAGGTAACACAGTATGTCTTCTTGACAGGTCGATGAAGTTTCTCAGACAATTGAATAATATGGAAGAGCGACTGAGCTGGGATTCGACCGTTAACATGAAATTAGCTTGCAGATGAGTGTATTCTACCAATTGTAAACAATTCGGGTCCATACGGGGCATAATAGTGGCGAAAACTATGAGACGACATCTACCTGGTGAGGCCCACTCAACCCTGCACTGACGATGTCACCTCGATTGGTGATGAAACGTTTGCAATCTAACTCCCAAGCTCGGCGAACAGACCTGGTGAACCCCTAGTAGGACGCAGTGGAGAGTAGGCTGTCAAGGTTTTCATCATTATTGTGTTCCACAAAGAACACGCACCCAAAGTGAAAAAAAACAGTTTTGGTGGCAAGCCAGAGTTCTCAGCAACCTCGTGAGTAATGTACTGCTACACAAAATCTCAGGGCATTTTCAGTCAGATGTTCTTCAACAGTGTTCAGCTCGTCTGGTGCACAGTAGAAGACATGAATATTTAGTTGGTAGGGTTGCAGGGACGTTTGGCTGGACTGTAACCGAAAAAGTGATAACAACTGAAACATGAGGCGGCCTGGTGCAACACACTCGAAGATCACCTGAGTCTCATGAAAACCAAAGTGTTATGCATGTAAGTGCATTTGTCATGGAATTGTTTACAGTCACTCACTAAGTACAACCAGCGCTTCAAAGTCGGTGGTTCATGGTTTTCTGTGAGTGGACCTCTACCATATCTTGAATACCATGTCGTTGGTTTCCAGATTTTCCTTTCTGGATCTCTTGGGGAAGTCACGGTTTATCGGTCCTTCAGTAATTTCTAGATTATTGTTAACACCCTACCGTCGCGAGCCTTTAGGTGACAGGTCCAACCGCAGACTGGCAGCCGAATTGACAGAATTTTTGAATAGGTGAGGCAGTGACTCCCTCGTGGTCTGTCCTTCTGACTTTACACAAAGCTAGCAAGGCACAGTATGCCGGTCGATAGTCTCAACATAGTAATAGGGGAGATTGTTTTTACCCCCTGCTTCACACTAACATGGAACCTGTCATTCAACACAGATGCCTAAGGTTACCCAGGGGATCAAAATGCCCGCCTTCAGATACAGTAAGATCCCAGAGGATAGCAAATCTCTGGTAAGGTGTTTGTTTATTTTCTGAGGCCAGAAACATTCCGGCAAAGGAGGGCGGGCATTTCTCTCAAACTTGCCATCAAACATCACTCGAATTCTAGTTAGAACTGCATGTAGCTATCTGCAATGACCATTTCAAGAGGTCATTCGAGGACTTCTATCCCTGAACTAATCTCTGTGGTGCATCCTACTGATGTCGCATTGCAACTACATATATGTGGTAAATATACCACCTGGCCGAAAACTACGAAAGACTAGACTTTGAAGATGGTTATGACATTCATGGTGTACCTGGCCCAACAACGGACCAGAATTAATATGACATCACCCGCCGATAAGTCTTCCTGAGCTCAAGGAGGACTACTGAATTCTGGCGTTCTCATTTCCACCAACATTCCTTAATGAGAATGTGACCAGAATCCTCTCACGATAGGGTCAAATGTGGACATAAATTTGGATATCTGAAGGCTTTTTTGGTGACTATTCACTTATTTTCTGTTGGATAATGAGTAAAAACCCTCCTTTGTTCGTTTTATTTCACCAAGAAACATCCGAAAATAAGAAAGTACGACAGCCTCCCCTACTCTTGATGGAATGTGGGCGGCACGACGGATGCAAACACCGATGATGTTGATTTCTCGACTACTCATAAGTAGTGGGAAAATCAACTTATTAGACCTCCAAGCACACGAAAAGATTATTCTGACCTCCAAAATGGCTTCCGAATTTAAATAATTAGTCCATTTTCCACTGCTATTTACTGTTAGCTTAGACCTGTTCGTGTTCAGCCCCAGTTTTGAAGACCACACAATGCACCGACCAGAAGTGTTTTCTTCCGAAGTTTGATCGAGCCACACTGAGACAACTGTGTTGTGATAAGATATGAATCTTTCGCGTCCCATGGAGAGTCTATTTGACTCGTTTTTTTAAGCATAAGTCATCAAGGAGGTCAGTTGGACCCACTTTTTCTCATGCTCAGGTCTATTAGCAACAGGAAAACTATATTAATCACTGAGGACAAATTCAACTATATTGACAGAACCGATGATCTTCACAGACCATCGGCTATTTCAAGTTCCTTTCTTTCCTGCAACAGAGTTTTGAGAAAATTTCTTCGACTTAGAATGAATCACTAAATTTCTCAGTTATCCAGCATGTATTGCCAGAATGAAACTTTCCGCGGTCGATGTTTTGCAACGTTTCGTGGGCTGTTCACTGTAAACATAGGAGGGGTGGCGGAAGTAATGTTCAAAATAGTTTGGAGAAACCTTTCTGCGGCCTAGACAAGTAGGAAATAGAAAGTCTGGAATTTTTCTCGTAAAATCGAAAGGAATGCATTGTTGCAAACATTCCAACTGGTGGTAATTTATACAGTATTTAAAGCCATCGTCTTAAATAGAAGGCTGCTGGTTGACATTATCGGGTCAGAAGAGTTCCTGGACGATAACGTCAAGGAACACTTGATTCATTACGTAACGGAACGAAACAATAAATGAACTCTTGGGGGTACGGTATAATTTTTGTGCGCTGAAGTCATAAATTCATCGTTTCGCGGCTCAGGGATTCTCGCCGGAAGGGACGATTTTGCTTCTACATTGATGTAGGGAACGGGGATTTCGTGCATGAACTACAAGAGCGGATACTCTAATCTTATTGACGTTAGTTATAAGGACAGTATTTGTCGAATTCTGGCAAAAGCTTTCGGTGTGACCCTCGTAATTCAGTAGCATGCAAGTGAACCTCCTCCATAACTGAAATCCACATGCCGAATGGTGTAAGCTGACCGCATTATCATCATCACCAACAGCAACACTAGTGCAGAACGTCGGTGCTTCAGTGTCGTACAACCATGGCATTTTAAAAAACTTCCCAATTGAGCTAAGAGGAACAGAACAAGAGAGTAAAACTACTACAAAGATCTTTGGTGCCAACAACCCCAAATCAGAGCATGGGTACCACTGACATCCTTTAGCCATCACTTTTTTCGATGTCTCCAGCCAAGCATAGGGAGGTCACGTGGACCCCATCGTGGAAAGCGAAGAACACAGACAACATCCAGTCTTCTTTTAGTCCCCGTATGATCTGGGGAAGTAAGACAAACTGAGACAAGTGGAGGTTTGTGTTGCTTTTTCACGCTGCACATAAATGAAGTCGAAAGAGCCATTGGGTAAGAGAGTCTACACTATGGGCAGTGGATGGCTACAGTCAACAGAAAAAGATAACAGACTTATTCACAATAGTGAGCTGTAGTCACTCGGAGGGCTGTGGAAGATTGTGTAACGTGAAGTCTTCGGGAAATAAGGTGGTGGGTCGTGAACTTGCGGAAAAAAGAAGGCAGCTGGAAAAGAAGAAACAGAACTGTAGGAACTGTCAACTATGAGAAGAAACTTCCCACGTGTTTACTACTCAAAGATGAATTGGGGGGTGGGTGGGTTACATACCAAAAGCGATCAACAGTGAACGTAAAGGAAGCAATCCGCGGACTGTAGGATACCCAGTATTCCTATTGGTCCATTGTTGCACATGACAATTAATCATATGCTTACGTGGTTTCGGTCGTTAGTGAATTCATTCTATACCGAAAGACCGCCCTTATGTGGAACTTAATGGCCTTAATCTAATGAACTTGATGATTTCAATCCACGACGTCCTGATCAGCCACTTGTGGCCAAACGGTTTAGCATTTAACTACTGGCAGAAAGATCATAGGCGCAAATATTTTTGGATATCCCAAATCTCCTCCTGCTACCAAGAGACTTGCGCATCCAACAAACTTTTTGCGCTCATCACTGGGTAAACTAGCTCCACCATCAGCAGGTTCTTAAATCAATACCTGCTTTGTCGTTCCACGATCATATAAACAACGTATAAATCTCACGATTTTATTGACATGCAACAACGTATATTATACGATATAGATGTATATATTAATAGAATGCAAGACACATTTTAACGCCGCGGAATGACTGAATCACTGACCGAAATATTATAAATGAGATAACTAAATAGTTCGTGAGAGAAGTATGAAGACTAGGTTTGCTGCTTGACTTTAGAGATTAGTGGGAATGCGCCCAAACAGGTGTGTATTTTTCAACTGCCCTGTTCAAGTTTCTCGAAATTCAAACATAAAATGACTTTTGTTGAGCAATTATTGCACCTTACAAGTGGTATACGCCTGTAAATCATCGTTGTATAATGCCAGTCGTTTGTCTGTTTGTGAGACACGAAGACTGCCTGAGAAATAAGCCAGTCCAAGGGAGGGGCAACATCAGCCTGATGCAGTTTATGATACTGTGAAATTTCCAATTGTTCTGCTGAACCGCGCTTTTTTCCTTGTGGTGAAGTCATTGTTCTGGGGCTAAACCGACACGTTGTATGGATGAAATTAACCACCAGATTTATCGTGGAACAGCAGGATGGAGAGCAGTAGGTCCGGCTGCAAACTGAAACAGCCTATGGGTCTTGGGTCAATCAGCTTGCTCGCACGGTACATACACCGTGTGCAGATCAGCTTTATCATACCAGACCACGTGATACGGACGACGGGGAGACTACGTGGAACGGTCCGTANTTTTTCTTTGTGGTGAAGTCATTGTTCTGGGGCTAAACCGACACGTTGTATGGATGAAATTAACCATCAGATTTATCGTGGAACAGTAGGATGGAGAGCAGTAGGTCCGGCTGCAAACTGAAACAGCCTATGGGTCTTGGGTCAATCAGCTTGCTCGCACGGTACATACACCGTGTGCAGATCAGCTTTATCATACCAGACCACGTGATACGGACGACGGGGAGACTACGTGGAACGGTCCGTAGAAGGAAGATAGGTTGATGTGCGAAGATTCTGTGCTTACAAGTGTCGAAATGAAGCGAGAGATGCCGGTTGTGCACTCGCAAATAATGGGAAATCACTTTGCAGCTGGCGACAAAGAAGAGTCATTGTTCAAGGTGACGAATGTGTAATGACGGCACTTGAGACCTAGTCACAAAGCTCATCATCGTAACTTACCATGGTCTTCATGTGCATGCAGAAATCTCCACCAAAGGAGGTGACTACGAGAACAGGGTCAGTTTGACCTCTTCAATGGAAGGGAGACTCTTCAAGGGACTAAGCTATTTGACTCATATCAGTACAACGAAATTGGAAAGAAATTCAAACAATATGGGAGTTTTTGAGAAACTATTCTGTCCTCTCTGACTGCCAACCATCTGATGCAACTCGTACTATGGTTCACTGATCTTCACCAGATATTACGATTGCGTCAAAACGAGCATCTTGAACCAGTAGACCTATACTCACATTTAAGGCAATGTGTTCCACTCTCAATTCGAACACGTTACTGAGAACAACGCTTTTATTTCGTGCACCATCCGTCAGAAAACATTCATCGCACCCGGAGTTGCCGTAAAGTTTATATCGCAAGAACTGATGTGATGCTTGAGATGCGGGTCAGGGAACCTTCGCCTAACTGTTTTGGTCCACTAAATCGTGGCGCGGAATGCAAATTGACTTTAGCAACATCACCATCGATCACTTGGTTGAAATTGGACAGCGTGTGGAGAACAGTTCCGGATCAGTCGAGCTGACAAGTGTCGGTGTGCGGTCATCAGAAGGAAAAGTAGACATCATCTGAATTCTAACTGAACTCAGCCCCCCCTCAAGCTAAATTGTCGGAGCACTCACAACCCCCACAAAGACCAGGGAAAATCTACCAGTGGCTACCCAGGTAAATCATCAAATGAAGCACCCTGAATTGGACGATTAACGGACCAAACCCGATCAGAATTAATTTGAAACTCTTTGTAATGTACTACTCATAAGGTTGCTGAAAATCCATCGGCAGCCCACGACCGGTTTCGCCTTTGTTGGGGCTCATCAGGTAGGCGCAGTCCCCGAGTTTCCGTCAACCTTATGTTCTACTTGATACCAGATTGCACGAAGTTAGCGAATATACACTCATTTGCAAACTAAGTTGGTTCTTTCGAGAGGGGCGAAACCGGTCGTGGGCATCGATGGGTTTTCAGCAACCTTACGAGTAGTATATACAAAGATATTACATGTATCGCGATATTTCAAATATCGTAGCGACTGAAATATGAGGTGGCCTGGTGCAGCACATTCAGTTGCCTGAGAACATCATAAATGAGGGATTCAGCTGGGTTCCAGGTGAGTCTCTCGAAAGAACCAAATTAGTTTGCAAATGAATGCATATTCGCTAATTTGAAACTCCCCCAATTCACCAAAGCAAGATTTTGACAACCTCACTAACCGAGAACAGCCGTTAACTGACACTCAACACTGATGTAGTATGACACTTTGAAGAGGACTGACTTACTGACTGGTTCCTCGTCTGCCTTATAACCTGGCCAATTTGGTGACCTGCTCACTTGGCCTGATGAGGCTTCTGTGTCAAAAGCGAGACGTTTCGCAAACAAAAACTACCGATTGTTTATCACGCTCTTCTGAAACTGGACATAGTTTTGGTGGTCACTCATCATTCCAGGGCATTGTGATCCCTCAAATAGACTGAAATATATCGATACGTTATTGATTTATCGATAAGGCACCGGCGCTATGCGCTCAGAAAGAAATGAGCGTGACCCCGAGACCACCATAGTCTTATTGAATGGGTCGGATCACGTGAGACTTATCTGAGAATCTCATTGCAAGTCCTCTGAATTATTTTGCCTGGTTTACTGTTTTTCATGTTTTGTGGTGGTCGAGAATGTATGACATGAATTTGTACCGTAATTATATCCTCGCTATATGTGGGTTTTATCTGCCAGTGTTTTGTTTACCAGATGAATTAACTGAGATCTTTGTATACCGTCAAATTAGTCAGAGGGCGGGTGACACTGTTATCTACATTTTGCATCGACTAGTGATAGAAATCGACAAAATATTGAGAAACTAGTCACACTCTAGTTTTGGATTGCATCGCAGTTGCAGATAGTTCCCAGATTACATGCTTAACAGTCTCTCGAGAAACAACTTAGCAATTGGGTTCACCGGTGTACTGCTCGGGAGCAAGACACCAACGGCATACCCAGCAAGCTCGATGATGTAATAATGTGCGGCGTGATAAGAGAACCAGGTGTGAAAAGGAGAAGTTAAGAAGAGGGAGCGTTTTACATGGTGCTGCGGATTATATTACACTGAGGAACCTAGCGACCGTAAGAAGCCAACCAAAGACGGCAGTCGGTGGTTTCTGTGCGCGCGTGATTTGCAAAGATCGGTCCAAAAGACGAACCGACATCATAAGCTAACGGAACTCGTGAACGTATAGCTTAAAGCCCACCTAGTGTACAGAAGACCAACTTAGATGGTTTGGTTAGCGCAATATACGTTTGACGCCGCAGGATGCGTGTATCTTGAAGTACACTTTTACGCATGTTATTGAGGAAATCACATGTGAAAGCAAACTTGAAGAGGAGCAGGCAACCAACTTGAAGGCACCGATGTCACCCGGATCAGCTACAGTATTATTTAATGCAGGCTTACACTAAGCAGTTGCATAGTACAAGTGTAACATAAATCTATTTGACTTAAAGGATTATAGGCCTGCATCTGTCTGTAACAGCAGCAGTAGTGGTCGGTTAATGATTCATTGAAATAATTATCTTCTTCAATTGGTGTACGACACCAGAACACGAACACCAGTACGAACACCAGTAACACAGAGAAGAAGGGTGAGCTCGATGTTGTCCTATGGGACCTGAAGTCAGGCTTGTAATTTGTCGATATGTCCCCTGATTTCAAATTTTAGACTTTGATTCAGCTGAGTTGATTTGAGTGACAACAGAAAGTGAAACTATATTAGTTTTGAAAAACGGAAAATCTTTCATTTAGTTAACAGCTTGTTAGGACAAGGACACTGAATGTCCCAGAAATAAATGCACTGAGAAGTCAGTGAAAAAACTGCGAAGTCCTGACAAGCAAGATGACCGATCGACACAATCAGGGGAGCTACAATGTCATCTTTTAAGTCACTGAGCAAACCGCTAGACCGTACACTCGTCCGTTCAGACGTGGTAACTCATGTACGCCAAGCATCCAGCGGCCAAGTACATGGAGCACTGATGAACTCTTATAAGAACGAAGTTCGAGTTCAGATATTTCCCTTCTGATTTGGACTCAGCAAAAGATGATTGTTTAAATGAGAGTGGCGTCAGTAAATATTCAAATGGCACATACTTCAGGCCTGGTTTGCAAGTGAATAAAGCGAAACTAGGGAGAACTGTCCGATAATATAACGCCCAGAAACAGAGCACAAATGGTACTTGACACATTTCGCCCATTATGAGAGATTTGCTCGTTGAACCGCGGGGAACAAAAAGCTGCGATATCGACTCATCTTCTGAGTTTTCAGCCGCCTTTCGAGTTGTGTACTGTGTCAAGAAAGCGAAGCTGTATTGTAGTGTAAATGTATGCTCAACCATGGAATTGTTTCATTATCCATCGTCTTGTAGGATCACTTGTGAAAATGCAAGACTCCGTTGTAAAACGCCGGATTTCCGTGCCGCATTATTTTTACATCTGAAACGTGTCATTTCACTCAGGTTGCAGTGTGATAGACAGCTATTCAGCAGTTTTACCCTCATATTATAAATAATAGGATAAGATAATCGTTCAGCTTTAGCACCCTCTCGGTGCTTAACTGCCTTGCTACCAGAAGGAAGGACGAGGGCTGGGATACTGCCAGATTGCTTAAGCCTTGACGGAGGAAGTCGAGAGGCAGATGTAGGGTTCGAACCAAGGACCTTCCGGTCAGTAAATTCGCGCTCTAATCACTTGTGTCACCTCGTCCCATTTACGCTCTGATTCTCGCAAGAATATGTGAAAGAGCTTTATGTGGTTGTCTGTGTTTGAATGTATATCAGCCATCATTTAGGCGAACGGCATGGACGTTTGCTTGTTCCTCTTGTACAAATTCTCTATAGCGTGTATGTTCGAATTCATTTCGAATACCAAGGTGTGGTCTTTTTGCGTAAGTTTTTACTCATACTTTGTTCCTACATTACAGTGACAAGCTCCTGAGTCAGCTGTACATCAGCTTTGTTCAGAAGAACCTCATCCCAAATCTATTCGGTGCTGCGTCAAGATGACGGGGAAATGTTCGTTATTCCCCCAAATATTGACCTGTCCCTAGAGTTACACTCCCAAAGAAGTGGGCGAGGTGCCTCGGTCTAGTGTTACCACACATTACAAGGAGACCCTGTTTCCGATCCCAATAGGACAGACTCCGGATCTGAAAAGTGGAAAAAAGGGTATAGAAGGTAGTCCTACGAGGGTAGGAAGTATCGACGAAATAGATACTTGCAAATTTCTTAGTGTAATGCGACATCCCGAATATCGTGCCAGCTGAGACCAGAATCTGTAGCATATTCAGCTGAAAAAATGTCATAGACGAGAGATTCAAGTGGGATTCTGTTTAGCCTCTTATTAACACTGACTTAATTTACAAATGAGCGTAGTTCGTCAACTGCATACAAGTTGGTGTTCAAACGGAACATAAGTTTGACATAAAATCGCTAAATGGGGTTATTCGATGAGCCCCCAAAAGTGTAAAACCGGTCCTGAGCTGTCAAAGGACTTTCAGAAAAATTGTGAGTAGTGTGTTCTGTCAGGAAAATGGTGGTGATATTTCATAAAAGTAACCTTGTAAATATATCTGGCAGCTACCGAATCAGACCACCTTTGTGTTCGTATTTCTGACGTTTGCATTTATGCCAACTCCCCACGGTGGTGATCTGCGTGTCCGTAGTAAAATGCCGGTACTCGCCACAGCTCAGAGCGGAATATGCGACACATATCATCAAGATAACAAAGCGCTGTCAGAGGGAACCAAGTAACAGGCAGTTGCATTTTTAGTGCAGTATTCCTCACCTCATATGTGGCTAAATTCTACATTCTCAGTAATAATAATGATGAAAGTAGTAAACTTAACACTATTCAGTCGCTAGTCAAGCACTAAGAGGTGATCGATCCGCTGAAGGAAAGACGAACATTTGAGTAAGCGACTACCGCACTAAGAATGGGTGTGCAGCGTCACTCCCACAACTGTGTAGACGTAACCAAGCATTTTTCATCCGCCCAGTCGACATAAAAACCAATATCCTATCCGGCCTTTTGCACCAGTTGGAATGTTTTGCCTTCTGTTATTGACTTATCAGTTTACCCAGCTAACCATAATCCTGATACGATAAGTGCACCCATTTGCATACTAATTTGGTTTTCAGCAACTTCATGAGTAGTGTGTTGAATGTATACATAGTCTTAATGGTCTTTCATACTTCCTGTGATAACGTCGCTATGAAAATGAATCATTTTCTTTCCTCTCTCTGTTTTGTTAAAATCGAATAAACTCTTCTCTGTTCGTCCGTACCACGTTATGTGTCCAACGTTGGTCGGTGAGTATCGAACATCCAGTCGTTTTCAATATGACCGCCCACTCCTCGTAGTTACAGACTACTGAAAGATGGCCAACCACTGCTCGACTTCTAGTTCAGCGCAATTAACTCTCGGAAGAAGAGATGTCGAATGGTTTGGTTGGACAGGAGAGCGACATTCCGATTTTCAGGTTACCTATTGCTCGAGGAACGAAGGAATGCTTCGTCTTGTGTTATTCAGAAGCATATCGAAGATTTAGTCAGTGAATGAAATGTGAGCGAGGATAGTCTGGATATTATCACTGTTACACAGATGCATTCCTACACTTACACAAACTAGGGTATTTGGATAATCACCTGACCTTCAAACATGTGCAGCTGAGATAATTAGTGTGATCAATAATCAAGTTAACATGCGTTACGCATACGTTGCCAGTTTTGATATTCATCACTGGAAAATCTATACATCGAACCCCCTTAGGATTGTGAGATTTCCATTTTCGGAGGCTCCCAACACGAACATTTGTTGGGCCCCGAACGTCACGGGAAATACAAGTTAGACCAAGAATCCCTCTTTAGTGACGTACTGCAACATCCTGACAACCTGTAAAGCAATACAATTTTGTTCAAGTTACACTTGACCTTAAGCTTTCGAATGGCGTTCGAAGTAGACTTTACATGACATTGATTCACCGGAGAGTCAAGGGAAATGACAATGAGATTGTTTCCTGGCCGATCCATCCTCCACAGCGCTGAGTCGTGGCGGTATTTAGCAACCGAACATTTACCTCTCAACAACAAGTAGAAACTAACAAAATCCGCTAGAGAACAATGCGTTTATCCTACTCCGTAGTAAGGAAATGTCCGACCCAGAGCCAGTAATTCTTAATCCAAAGTGGCATTCCCCGGAGTGAGAACAATTTCCCTCAACTCCTTCAAGTGTATACCGAGGCCTCCCTCAGTTAGTATGTTTTAAGAAAGACATGCCTAATTGGATTCTGAACATCACCGATTCAGTTTTATTTCACATAGACGATTTTTACGTGGCTATGCACTGTTCTGGACGTCTGAATTGTCAAACAATCCAGCGTTGATTCCAGGAACACTAACCAGAACTAGTCAGTTTACGTCCAAGCGCTGATGCACTCAGTGTCGATCTCTTCACTCTGTAGAAGGTCGGTTTTAGGACACCGCGTCCTATGCCTTTACATCCCAGTCTTATAGGATTGGTCGCTAATTGCCGAATTCTTCCTTATGTAGAACAGTCAGAAATAAGATAGTTCTTGACCGGGTTAGGTCAAGAACGGAAGAGTCTATTCAAATCGAGTTTAGTCCACCCTGTAAAGGGCGGTAGCATTCTGAGTTTCTGAGTAGGAACCCTTTCAGACTGATGAAGCTGGTAGTTACGCGATAGTGAACTTCAAAAATGGGGTTTATGTAAAATTCCCTAGCTTGTCCAGGCACCGCAGTCTGGAATATTCCCTGCCCTGAACAAAATGGCCCGACTACGCAGTTCCACCCTATATGCTTTAAATGGATATACGTACCAGCGTCATAAATCACTGAAAGGAATCATCGACTGAGAGTCCATGGATGGAAAAGTAGTACCACTTTCTTCCCATCTAAAGGATCCAAATCGAGAACCGAAGTGGGTACCGTTTATTTCTGGGAAAGGTTACCGTCCGGAACACCTTCGAGCTCATTCAACATCATGCATGGAGGCTTTTTAGGCAGATCTCTTTAGCGTGTGCTGGAATATTCTATTCCGCTCTTGGTGAATTCTCCAGAGATTTTCTACTTTGATGGAGATGTAAGTGTAACGTGGTGAACCTACATTAACGTAATTAGCCTCTGTAGTTTTGTCTTTGGTATCTAGGTTCAAGCAAGAACCAAGATGGTGGTAAGTCCGACGTAGATCAGACTATACCGGATATCAAAAGGATGAATTTAGCCCGAAAGTCGACAGCACTGTTTACGCACCGGCAAGCAAAACTGCACTTGCCCACGTCGATGTCATCAACAAAAACACCAGTGACGGTGACACTCAAAGTCCACACAGTAGGTAACAATACGGGAGTGGTGGCTGTGATGTGGGTTGCGATGCTCTCTTCCTGGAGTAGTCAAGTGATCTCTGCAGGACAAGTCAGAGTATGGTGGGTAAGCAGAGCACGAAGGCGATGGTGGAAATCAGTGAACACACACTCAATTTGTCAAGTTCGAGCCAATACAGGGAAACGATCAAAATTATTAGAAAATGGGCGAACATTCATGTACAGTGAACTTGTTCATCCTAGGTCCTGACAGCTTCAAATGTAACATGTTCGATGCACATCAAAACCGCACGAGGGAACTAAAAAAGGCTTTAATTAAAAAAATTGTGAAATCTGTCTTATGGAAGATGGGTGGATGGGTACTCGAGGCTGATCCTATCACGATGATTAGCTGTCCACTGTCATGTGACAGCGAACCAATCAAATATCTATCGTTTGTCTGCTTTAGTTCAGATCTTAAAAAATAATTATCCAGGCTACGAGTCAGCAAATAAATTAGCGATTCTCGTGAACTAAGCTCTTTGAAAGCACATCTATGGGGAAAATTTGGTCACAGTCAAAGGAAATTGGTGCATAATAGCTCAATAAACCTCATTGAAACTTTAGTTTGTTTGTGATGCTTGGCAGTTGGATTGCATACATTCCATCGTCATTCAAGGATACCGTACTGAAAGTGTCCTGTCGACTGATGAAGGTTTTATCTTGATTTATGATACTGCCTGTAGTCGATTTTGTCAGTGTCCAGTTGGATACACTGCAAATCACCACTCATCTCAAACCCGACTTCGTTTGAATACAACCAACCGTTCATTCAGTGATATACGCCCTTGCTCTCATGTTAGTTTGTCCCTCACCGTTGAAACAAGAGTCATGGTGAAACTAGCGCAGGATTTCCCTGGCGGGTGGGGGGAACCGTATTGTGGTTGTTTCGTCCACTAAGGTGCCCGTTAAGGCTGTCAGGCCCACAAATCCAAGTAACGTAGCCCAAATGACTCATCGTTTATCCAGACAAACATGGATCGAATTTCTTGAGTAAATGTAAACAAACAGATAAAGTTCATTCATTCGTAGCTTGCTGATTGTCTCATAAAAATGCACCTGTTTGGTGGCTGCCAGTATGTGCCAGCGAACAGTAGCTGAAAAGTCTGTAGTTGTTATATCAGCTGATTCGTCAATCTGTTGTATCAGACTGTTAGCCCCGCTCCAGTGCCTCGTGCCGGAGAAGACTCACAAGATGGAACACAACAGCCATATTCCGAACGAGTGATTGCGTGCGAGTGCGAAAATACAACGACCCCAAGCAATTTATTGGAGGGACACTGTCTGAACATGGTCCAGTGCTGACGCACGCGATCTGGCTTTAGTACGAGGTTATGACGCACTGCACATTGCGGGGGCAATGTCTGACCTTGATCAACGCTGACTCGCGCTGTCTGGGTTCGATACAAGGCTGTGAGGCGACGCATTTGAGGGGGCATCGTCTGTCAGCATCTAGCGGCACTGAGGACCTCAGTAGATTTCGGGCATTCAGTGGTTGCTTTCAAGAATCTGACCTTCCTGAAAGTAGTGCACCTACGATCCACTTTACTTGATAATGAGCTTCCTTCAAATGAGTCGCGCGTTACCGAAATACCTTATCCAAAAATACGTATACTCTGGTATCATCAGACCCACAGTTGATAGGTTACTGCGGAGATCACTGATCTTGCAAACGACTTTCCATTCATCTCTTACTTTTATGAGTCCAACGGACAGCGTCACTGTGTGAAGCTAATTTCTGAAATGTTTCTGGGGAGTACTTTTGCGTTTCGAATCTCTTGATGATAGAACGTTATCACGCAGTTTCCTGGGAGGTGGCCATCCACGGGAGGTATTACATAAAATATGTTGTTTCACTGATTTCGGTTTGCTCAGCTTATGGAAAAAATGTCAAAAGAATGACATCGTGCACACAGAGAAACAGAGCTAAAACGGTGATGAACTGAAATGTTCGGTAGCCATCAGCTGTGAAGTCCATGTGCATTAACGTGACGGGGAGCAAGCGTGCTCGGTATTTCAGCCGCTAGAGCACACTGTCAGAAAGTGAGATATCAGCGAACGTGTATTTAGATCTCTCATTTCAATATATATTAGATCCACTTCCATCCATATTCGTTGATCGTCTTTCAGCTGAGCACCTGGTGCATAGCTTCCACGTCATCGGAAGGAAGCACCAGGGCTGAGATTCTGCCAGGTTGCCTAAGCCTAAACTGGAGCAGAAAATATGTTGGGGTGGGATCGGTCAGTAAGTCCCCGCCTTGACCTTCGACCTGCCAGCTAACACTTATCACGAAATGTCCGCCTACTGCGGACACTACTGCTCAATGCGGTAAACCTACATATGATTGATATTGTGAGGGTACTTGGTAGTGTTCAATGGAGATTTTGTGCTTTCACTGAATCCACACTTGGACAGGAAAACGACCAGGGTACCCAACCAGAGCCTTTAGCTCAAAAGCCTGACCAGAAGGCAGCGATGTTTTTTACGAAACAAGTCGCCACACATGTTTCAACCCTCAACCTGAGGGACCAAGAGACTATGTTGGTCAGACATCTGACCATTGACCCCCTAGTATAGCTCAATGGGTCGCCGAGGTATACAAGCCATCACACCACGATAAGGTTCAGTCCCTTCGTGACGGTCCCAGTGATAAGCCTTTTTGATACCACAAGTAGCGCGAACTTGCAGATGCAATTTTGGCCTTTAAGTTTCGTGTGTTGAGCTGATGCAACTCCCAAGATACGTATAATGTTCCGAAAATTCTGATATACATCCTTGAATATTTAGAAACACATTCAAAGAGTGCACGTTCCGAAACCTTACTCTGCACTTTGCGAGCGCGAAGAACATGCCGAAGGACTTGATGACCTAGTACCGTTTGCGCCTCCAGCTCTTCAAATTGGGAACAATCTCGTCTGCATATTCCAGGTCGACAAGATTTTTGCTCAGAGAGAACTGAACACCGAGGTTTTGGAGGACTTCCAGATTTTGCTTCAATTCTTCGAAACTAAGCAAAACTGGAGAGAGTGGACATCTGTGTTGTACACCAGTGCTTGTAGAAAATCTTCTGGAAAGCTCCCAACACACTCACACGCACCGACGATTATGCGAATACACGGTGCGTATGATATTCACAAACTTATGGGTCGTGCCCTGTTGCACAGGTGTGTCGAAAGGAACGAACCCGTCGACGAATTCGAACGCATTCTTCAAGTCAAGGAATACCCAGATTGCAGGGCGCCTATATGCATGTTGTTGCTCCAACGCTCGACGGGGTGAGTATTTAATCCACATAGCCCCTTGCAGATGGGAATCCTGCTTGTTGTGTTCGGGGTCAAGCTGATTCCTCTGTGACTTCCTGCACCCTCTTATGAAAACGGTCACTAGTGTCGATCCAACCCAGTGGGTTTGGAAGGCTTCTTTCGCCCAAGTATGCTAAACAAGGGCTTCATCTCTACCTCTGCATAGAGCCGATAGGAGTTTCTCAGGTCGAATAGCTAGGCGATGCTAATTTCCAGAGTCGTTGAGGGTTCCAAGTTCACGGTCCAGGGCTGCGTGGCCGGTTGGAACTCCAGCTAGCACACTGTAGACGGTTAGTTAAATTACTGTTCAAAGTGTTCAACCCAAATGATCCAAGAGCTCTTTCTAGAGATAAGCAGGCTACATTTTTATCACACTGTTCCGCTCACCAAAGGCCTCTTTGGGCATGCTTCGCGCATCAGCTGGAAGAGTTTGTCCACATTCTGCGAGTTTCTGGCCTCCTCATATCTCAGCTTTCTGAATTCACCAAGCTTCTCGATCCGCGCAGAGGTTGTTTTTCACCTGAGGTCTAACAGTTCGTCGAGCGGCACTGTACTCTCGACCAGGATGAATAAGTGTTCGAACTTCGAGCAGTTTAAGGATGCTGCTCGAGATCCAGTGCCCTGTTTAGTTGGTTGAACCATTCCACAAGTGGAGAGCTCAGCACCGTGCATGGTTGCGGAAAGTCCCCTCCAATAAGACTCAAAATCAGGAGACGTCTCTTCCGAAAGGACGAGACTTGTTTGACATCAGGGTCCAAGAGCTTCTCAATGGCCAGGTTAGGTTTTCGAATATTGCGCGTCCCTTAAAAGCACAGCCACATGCGGCAACAAGCAAGCGCGTGATTCGAGTCGACGTAACTGTTCAGAAACGGGCAAAAATAAGTTACTCCCCCTTGCTAATGGTGATGTGATTTATCTCCGTTGGAGATGAGCTCGAATGCGGGGGGAAAGGCACCATGTGGCCAAGCGGCTTCGGTTGTTTCAGAAATTAGTACTGCACAAAAACCGTCTGCGGTCAGCTCAAAACTGCAGAAGCTGTTTTTCGTGAGTCTCAATCTTAGTAGAAAATGACTATTAAATAGAGTCTCAGTAACGCTAATTCTAACTATTCTTGTTTCCATGGTCTCGACAACTAAAACGACATCTGAGCTCTTATCCCGTCGTAACAAACTGCTCAGTGCCATGAATATTACCTGTCTTTTTTCGGAGTGTAAACGGATATAACGACTACGATTATTGCTATTCGAACAGAGTTCTTTCACTTTGACTACTCAAAACCCGGGAAAAACCAATTGCATAGGCTCCTGGATTACTAGAAAAGCACTATCGGAAGCGTCAAAGTTTGACGAACCATTTCGAAGTGTCTACGAATGTGGCGGCTGTGGTGACCGCAGATATTGGAGCTGACGGCAATGGGTGGCGAACGGATTTGTCAGTCTACAAGGATGACGTTAGAAACAAGGGAGGCCAACGGATATGTGAAACAGAAGGGAGACCGGCGTCAGAAGTGGATTCTTTTTGCCTAGTTGTCCGGCTTTACGTTGTAAGATGAACCTGCTAGTAGCACGACTCGAATGCCGATGTAGAAACAGACGTTGATTTGATTATGTCCGGTTAAGTTATTTGAATCACATAAAACAAAAGAATGGGGCTGTACAAATGAAAAGCTGAA
This sequence comes from Opisthorchis viverrini, assembly GCF_000715545.1. Classification (NCBI taxonomy): domain Eukaryota; kingdom Metazoa; phylum Platyhelminthes; class Trematoda; order Opisthorchiida; family Opisthorchiidae; genus Opisthorchis; species Opisthorchis viverrini. The sequence continues at coordinate 59,822 of NW_008752187.1, read as the reverse complement.
AACCCAGCGATACGCATCCTCAGTATCGTAATTCCGGTATAAAGTGTTTCGAGCGCGCGCTCCAGGGCAAAACAAAAAACCTCAACATGGGATAAAACGATGGTGGTCAGATTCGTTTGATACAACCTCTACAGTAGATTGCTGGAAATTCGGCATGCATTGCTGGGATCTTCAGAGCAGAAGTCTCCATTAGATGACCCCACTAGTAAACGATCTTCAGAACATCAGCTGCAATCGTGGAATTGGCCCGCATCAGAACAGTCGAAATATAAACAGTACCACTGTTTCCTGCCCAAAAAGGACCATTCCCTTCAGGGCAATTGACCTCGTGGTTCACTAAGTAGGTCATTCCCTGGAAGCAACCAGTGTGTGTACGGTCATATTGCGGCGCCGGCAAACCAAATCATCTGCACAGTCCAGTTCACATTTTAAAATAATGAAAGCTTCCTCATCTTTGTGTTACAAACGTGGAAGGCTCGCTGGACACATCTGGCGCCCATCCAGACGTCTCAAGCATATCATGCCAGATCACGAGTAGTTCCTCGTGGTCTAGCGTCATATAGAAGCCTTACAGACCACCTTGTAAAACAGGTTTTGAGGCTAAGAAGTGACCGTCCAATCACATATGTGATTCTCTAAATAACTCAAACCATTTTCCCTCGTTTCAAGAACGCAGTCTCGAATAGACATTAATTAAGATTAAGAACACTAGGGTCATCATGACCTTGAAACATGAGTAGTCGGATCCATGAGTCCAATACATGGTCACCGAGAGGCTGAGTCCTTGACCTAACTTGTGATTAGCATTTTCTCAGCAGCAGAAACAAGATAATCGGCAACCAATCGCTTCCAATGATAGTTATTGATAACTCAACTATTCTAGGTTGAATAGCAGCGTGGAGCACCAAGGAAAACAGCTGGAGTTTCACACACTATAACAACACGTAATTGAATGATGCGTTAGTAGTATATAATTGGGAGATTTGCGACTCCACCGATAAGAGGAAAACTCCCGAAAGTTCAGATGTAACAACTTCATTGCCCGAAACGCACCAAAGCCACCAATAGCGTCGAACAATAGTGTTTGACGCAAATACCACGTTCAGGATAACCAACTGACCAAAAGCATGCGAACGACAAAATCAGGACGGATCAGTTTTTAGGAAAACTTCATCCGGTGGTGCTGGCCTTGGCCTGGAATGAGTTTGCACAAAATAGGAGAAAATCATGTAGGGCAGGGCATGTGTGAGGCCTGATACAAGTTAGTGGGACAACCAGCATCGTGCGATTAGGACGGAAAGACTGGTGATATAGAAGAACAAAGTAAAGGGAAAATCGGAGGTCGCATGATGATTACTGACATAGAAAAGTGGTAGGTAAACGCAACTGAACGGGACACAAACAGAGGTGACGGGGCGCGGAGAAATAGCAAGGCACGTTAGCGAGTGTAAAAATAATGTTGAGTAAGTCAGTTGCCGGAATTCATGTAAGCAAGTAACTCTGTTTTTAGTCTAAGGAGAACGTACTTGAATTCGAACAAGATGAGAACGTATGTAAAATGAACTCGATGTGGCTGAGGGGATTGCATCGCGCCGTGGATGGCGAACAAGTTATAGCACAGACTAACGAATGGGTTTAGCTAGTGTTTCTTTGTACGGCCACTGGGGAGGAAGCACAACATGAATTAATAGGTTGAGATGTCCATGAATGAGGTTGGGACAAAGCCTTGTCTGGATCCGTCCTCAGAAATCACAGAGGTCCAACCGGTATTATCTGTGTCCAACTGGACGACGTGGAAACGTTCACCTGGACGCGTAGCAAGGTATGAAGAGCCACTACCTGTGATGGTGGAGAAAAACGAGACAGCAACTACGTTGTGAAAAAAATCGCGAAGACTAACAGTCACATTCTGCGTGAGACTGAACAAAATGGAGTTGACATGTGTAGAGTCAAACACTGTTTTTAGGACGGTGTTCACGGACTCGCCCAAGTGTCATACTCTTCGACTGGATACGTTGCACGAAGGTCGCCTCACGTCTCATTCGAAATACTATTCAAGGTACAGAAGTACTTCTGAACTGCTGAACTGTGTTCATCAACCTTAAAAGTGTCAATATGTTGCCAGTATTTGGGTAGATATTGTCAGCTTCTCACCGCTAAGTTGTGAAAATTTTGCAAGCCGACTGTCAAGCCCGGCAGACCAACAAACAGGCCAAAAACGCCAATACTGAGACACCCTGTTAATTTATTCGTCACAAGTACCAAGACAATTAGAAAGGGACCTATGCACTGGATATTCAGAACAACTATACTGTGCGAAAGATTACCAGGCCAATTTGAATACCAATTCGTGAGGTGAAACATGATTTTTCGACGGCAGGTGTAAAAAAAGTGCAGAAAACGTTTGGAATATATTATTCTGTAGATAACTTATCTCTACGGGAAACGTCACAGGTATTGGTCATCCTTACCTTTGAATCATGCCGACCAAATTGTGTCGGAATTCAGTCTCCCTAAACCCTCATTGCTTTTACCACGCGATCAAGGCATAGCATTCCCAATATATGCATTTAGTGACATTTGAAGTCGAAATCCCGTTTATTTTCTGGGTTTCATGTTTCGCCAGTGCCCAGTAGTAAAAGCCACAGAATCGATAAACAATGCTCTGTTAAGGGGGAGATCCTTGGACGTCTAAGGGACCCAAGATAAGGGACGGAATGTACCCGTGCACGAAAACGAGGGTAGGGAACAAGGCCTATTTCCTCGGATTGGCAATTCTGGACAAGTCTCCACAAACTTATGGGGCTAGACAAAAATCGTGTGCACCATTAGAAAGAGTCATGGAAACAAATGTTAAAAGGAAAGGATGCATGGGCCGGTGGGTCAAAAAGCTAAATTAGGTCGTGAAAACGTAGGCCAGTGCAAATTCAAGCAGCGTACGAGTTTTCTTCGAGATCAGAGCTCATATTTACGTAGGGCTTCCATAACTTTTGCGACCGCTAGCCGCCTGAACTGCACAGCTCATAATTACCTCAGAAGTACCCAGTAAATGAGTTGCAAATTGCCTTGCTTGAGTAGTTTCGGTGAAATGTGACACGACTGTACTCAAGTTCGACGTCTTCCAACCGTCACTAGGAGAGAATGGATTGCACTTATGTGCTACCTTTGATTTCATACGCATATATCTCATATATGTATATACATATATGTACGTTTCATATAATACTGTTCACCAAAATGACTAATCACTAAACACAAGCCTTGTTCGCCACCCTCATGAAAAGATTCCCCGATCGAGGGCTGTCATGGTGAACTGAACTAACGAAACACGTACTCATCACTCAAAAACGAATGAAATCTTAGGACCACAAACGGTTTGTAAATACGAACGTGTATGTTAGATTGATACACGTAGGCAGCGCAAACGATGGACTCTAGTAGCAAAGTGAATCATGAGGACTATCATGCATACAGTAAGTACCAAGGGTCACGTGGGCTATGGTGAATTTCGTTCTAAACAACGCAGTTATTTGATGCCACTTTTGCAAGAATGGGAGACGATGGATCACGTGTTGCACAAACAAAGTTACGATCGATCTAACGAATCAACAAAGGAAGGAATCTGCTGAGGGGCGAGGTAAGCATTCGAATGTGGAATAAGGCCAATCCTACTCAGTCTTCCTCCGGGTAAAAACTACACCTGATCGAAGGGCTGTCTTCCGCTAACTGACTGCTATCACGTGACTCAGACTATGATTTACGGCAAGTCACGAGTTGAAAGGGAATCGAGCAGATGTTTGGATACATATGAAACTCTGTTGGAAACAAATAAGATTTTAAAAAGTGCGTCTGAGACGGCAGTTGAAGTAAGCGTAGTAAGGAGGAGATTGCTGAAGCAATAAGTTAGCGACGTCGACTAGAACAAAGAGATGAATGTCTCGAACTGTACCTGCATATTCGTATATTGCCGTGGCCAATCCAACGTAAGGTGTGGACCCCGGTTCATCCACAGAAGCCAGAGGGGGTGCTGCCGGTATTTTGTTAGGTGAAACAGGTGCTTTACTCGGGACTGCTTCGTCCAAGTCAGAATCAAACGAATTGTCTGAGTCCAAGTTGTCCACTCTGAAAGTAAAGTGGTGGAAATAAGAATGAAATTGGCGGCTTTGATAAGGCCACATCGAAAGTAAAAGGGTCTGGTTACAAACTCGCCGCTATCGTTTTTGCCATTGCTGAATCGTTTCCATTCAGATTCCAAAAGACTTCGGCACAGAAGTCTCAAGCTAGGATACAAATTAAACATCCAACCACTGCCGAATGAGGGTTCGGCACAAAAAAGATCCAAAACAAGCCACATGATTGACCCTGAAAAATGCAACAGGAGGGAGGTGATCCAGACTGTTTTCGATAGATCAACTGGTTACGCTGGTTCGGCCATGTAACTCGTACGCCAGAGGACTGTTTGCCTCACAGGGCCTTCTTCGCTCGGTCTTGTGTCGGACACAGATGGCTCATGAGCAGTCAATTCATGACTTCGAACGAACGCTAAGTCTGCCTTGGTCGTGTGACACGAATCAACAGGCCAAGTCACTCAACAGCCCTCTTCACTGTCTCACAGCATCCAACTAGATGCGAAATGAGGGGAGGCGCAGACAACCAACNAACGAATGAAATCTTAGGACCACAAACGGTTTGTAAATACGAACGTGTATGTTAGATTGATACACGTAGGCAGCGCAAACGATGGACTCTAGTAGCAAAGTGAATCATGAGGACTATCATGCATACAGTAAGTACCAAGGGTCACGTGGGCTATGGTGAATTTCGTTCTAAACAACGCAGTTATTTGATGCCACTTTTGCAAGAATGGGAGACGATGGATCACGTGTTGCACAAACAAAGTTACGATCGATCTAACGAATCAACAAAGGAAGGAATCTGCTGAGGGGCGAGGTAAGCATTCGAATGTGGAATAAGGCCAATCCTACTCAGTCTTCCTCCGGGTAAAAACTACACCTGATCGAAGGGCTGTCTTCCGCTAACTGACTGCTATCACGTGACTCAGACTATGATTTACGGCAAGTCACGAGTTGAAAGGGAATCGAGCAGATGTTTGGATACATATGAAACTCTGTTGGAAACAAATAAGATTTTAAAAAGTGCGTCTGAGACGGCAGTTGAAGTAAGCGTAGTAAGGAGGAGATTGCTGAAGCAATAAGTTAGCGACGTCGACTAGAACAAAGAGATGAATGTCTCGAACTGTACCTGCATATTCGTATATTGCCGTGGCCAATCCAACGTAAGGTGTGGACCCCGGTTCATCCACAGAAGCCAGAGGGGGTGCTGCTGGTATTTTGTTAGGTGAAACAGGTGCTTTACTCGGGACTGCTTCGTCCAAGTCAGAATCAAACGAATTGTCTGAGTCCAAGTTGTCCACTCTGAAAGTAAAGTGGTGGAAATAAGAATGAAATTGGCGGCTTTGATAAGGCCACATCGAAAGTAAAAGGGTCTGGTTACAAACTCGCCGCTATCGTTTTTGCCATTGCTGAATCGTTTCCATTCAGATTCCAAAAGACTTCGGCACAGAAGTCTCAAGCTAGGATACAAATTAAACATCCAACCACTGCCGAATGAGGGTTCGGCACAAAAAAGATCCAAAACAAGCCACATGATTGACCCTGAAAAATGCAACAGGAGGGAGGTGATCCAGACTGTTTTCGATAGATCAACTGGTTACGCTGGTTCGGCCATGTAACTCGTACGCCAGAGGACTGTTTGCCTCACAGGGCCTTCTTCGCTCGGTCTTGTGTCGGACACAGATGGCTCATGAGCAGTCAATTCATGACTTCGAACGAACGCTAAGTCTGCCTTGGTCGTGTGACACGAATCAACAGGCCAAGTCACTCAACAGCCCTCTTCACTGTCTCACAGCATCCAACTAGATGCGAAATGAGGGGAGGCGCAGACAACCAACCGTTCGTGTCTCCACGTATTTGCATTTCACTAACCAATCTTCGTAGCGTATTTCATTTTTCGCTCTTATTTTAACCATTAGATATGTACTGACCTGATGACGAGATCCCGAAAACATTAATGTTCGCAACTGTGTTGTTTTTCAAACCATAGGAATATTCAAGCAATTCATGACTTGGCAACGAAGCATGAAGGCCCTTAGGACCGAACTCACTGACGTTGGTGGCTGCTTTTTACCGCATAGGGAGGATGAGCAGGATCATTGAATGACTCTAATCGCAGCGGGAAGTGGTCTCTCAGATGTCGATCCAATCTTAGTTTCAAAAGACATCGGTCATGGACAGACTGCAGGACCAGGCATTCAACTTCACAAATGGTAGCGAAGATCCAGATTTTTAGCCGACCACGACGGTGATATTGTCAGTCCCGGAGCAAGCACAGCTTCAGCGTCGTCAACAGCGAGGAGTCCGAAACACTAGAGTCGACGCTGTTGGATTGGCTACTCAAGTTGACTACTACCAAAGTGTCGTCGACGAACTCATTCTCTGGGTACCCGGTCTTAGGGCCGTAATTGGATGGTCAACCACCTCTCCGCCCGATCTTACGAGTGCCTGAGACATGCATCAGTCTTGTTTTAAAAGTATAAAGTAAAACAGGTCGTATGACAGATGCAGCTACTCGGGTCTTGGCCTTCAGAACGACTTTTTATTGACCCATATTGCGCGCTCAGTAAGCATTGTGCAGACTAATCCTTGGTCTGACCGTCTGTTCGGGAGAATTTTTAATCCGACATAGCAGAACTTTTGTCACTTCGTTCTAGCACCTGAAAGAATGTGTATGCAACCGAGCGTACAGGTTACCTGCACGACCATTAGTTGCACAAGCTGACCTACTAGAGCTTCAGAGTTTAGGCGGACGAGACAGCAAGTGGGTGCCGCGCTCCGGCGTTTTCTCGCTTACCAGGTGGTCTGGAAGGACAGCTTTCTTCATTGCTGCTGTGTTCCGCAAATGTTTTCATGCTCTCACAGCCGGTCTTCAGATGCCTCTGGTTCACTGGGAACCCGTCGATGGCAGACGAAACAAGATACTCAATAATCCTGGATGGCGTCAAAATGAGCAAGATCTTCGCGGTGCAGCCACCGGATAATCTTGTCCATATGGTATTGCCACACCGCCCACGCGACTAGTAGTAATCATTCAGCTGTAACCCCCCCTTTCGGTGTCTTGCCGCCATGCCAACGAAGGAAGCACAAGGGCTAGGATACTACCAGGTTACTCAAGCCTAGACGGGAGAAGTCGATATACAGAGGTCGGGTTCGAACCACGGGTCTCCCGGTCAGTAAATTCGCGCTCTACCACTGAGGCATCTCGCCTCCATACGCGACTGCCCACCATACATACGCACCAAACGTAAGTAACAAAATAATTATTTGGTCTGTATTCATCATGGATTGTCTTCAGATCTAGCAACCCGCAACCGTCAGGGATAGAACACTCGGCCTCGCTTGCGGAATGCAACCATAAGCCTCCGGTTAGATAGAGCTACGCGAGGTTGGTAGCAAGTTGAAACCAAAGCGGTCGCGACAACTAACGAACCCAAGCGCGAATGATTATACTTGGTACCCCACCTGGAGAATCAATAACGTGACGGCAAGTGGTGAACAGTGTGGGATGACCCAACGGCGTATGTATTCGGCTACTGAACAACCGCTATGCCCATTTGACTCGCAGTGCATGACGTTTACAAGTTCGTAGGAACTGAAGAAACAAACAACAGATGAGTCACCTTCAATCTATACCTCACACAATCAAAACAGTATTTTCAACTGAGCGGTAGGATGAGTGGTCTCTTGAATGCGATTACTTTATCTGGGTCTATGCGTATCCTAACGGATCCTAGTCTTCTTCATCCAAGGAGTCAGCGTATGTACAAGACAAATGTTAAAGAGCAGTGTTTCTTACTGTGTAGGAGGCCGGGGAACTGTATCCGATTGGCCTCCCTGAAGCATGGTTTGTTTCGTTCGAGCCTCGCTAAGTGCTTGATCCCCTCCAACTTTGGAATAACGATCCTGAAAGCCAAGAAAAAAGAATCATATGTGTATTTGAACAAAAGCAACCGGGTAAGAAGACAAAGGGAGTGATCAGTATTGTTTAAAGTGACTGGTGAGTTGAGTTGGGACAGCTAAGAACGGATTCCCAATAGCACGACGGATACAACAGTTGCAATTTCCCTACACAGGTACGCAGAGGTCGATAGTCGTTCAACTGTAATACCCCACTGGTGTCTAGCTAACGTGCCAACCGAAGGATCCAGGAGAGCTGCGATAGTGCCAGGTTACCCAAGCCTAGACGGGAGCAGTCAAGATACCGGGATTAGGTTCACACAACGGACCTTCCGGCCATTAATTTCGCCATCTAACCAATGAGTTACCTCCAGAAGAAGTCGATTTAGTTATTGGACACAGAAAACGGTTTTCTATAGAGGAAAACGTCGGTAGCTCAGGTGGCGTAGATGGTCGTTGGCTTGTTCGCTGAGCTGGGCAATTTGATTGCAAACGTTTCATCACCAATCGAGGTGACAGAAAACGGTATTTGAGTTGCATAATAAGTACTAGCAGTTAAATACTGGTGTCGCGTGGGGTACCATTCCAAAATAATGGAAACTCCAAAAGAACAGATATGGATTGGAAGAAATTGCAGGACAAGCCGGTCAGTCTGTCTTTCAGCCAAAAAGGTGTAACGAAGTATGGTGCTTCAAGATACTACAGTTTCGCTCACCGAAAATATCAATAAAGGAATGACAGCCAGAAGCTGGGTTGGATGGCCTATATCAAGTTAAATCGTTCCGTTTATCCAATATGATAGGGAGTGCGACAGCTATGCTATGAAGAGAGGCGTCAACAGTAACATGTTTTCGCCTACCCGCCCTGTTGTATGCAGCAAGTAAGGCGACCCGGCTGACGGCACCACGCGACGGTTGATGTGGCATGAGAGTATTGTTATCTGTAAATGTCATGGTTGTACGAGAGCTGGGATACTTCCAGGGCGCCCACACCTAGACAGGAGGTGGCTCAAAGGCATGACCGCAAGGCAGCGGTGTTGGACTGGAAATACAAGTACATCACCATTTTCACGGAACACTTCGCCACAAATGTCCCGACCCCCAACTTGGAGGGCCTGGACACTGTGTTCGTCAGAACTCTACCCACTGACTAACCTGGTATGAGAGACTCTGTGAGTGTCGCGCGGACACCCCCTAGTGTAGCTCAATAGGTCGTCCAGGTACACAAACCGCCACACCACGGTAAGGTTCAGTCTCTTTCTAACGCAAAAAAGCACCACAACTGGAGACTGATTAACTGTTTATGTGAGTCAAATCTGTCGTTATTTCATACGTCAAACCTATCCATGTTGGATTTGATTCTGCCACCAACGACTACTCTAGTATAGCGATGTTCTTACATGACGCGAGTCTTAATCCAAGTCAGCTGACACTTGAAGATGACTGTTCAGTACAATCACAGCAGTTCCTCCTAATACAGCAGTGCCTCTAATACAGACATTTGGTCTGTTGAGAGACCACCTATCAAACCTCAAAAAGACCAGTTAAAAGGTTTCTGTGGGATGGAATTCACCTTCCCCCCAACAAGAAACAGGATGTGAAATTCGTGCACTGACCCTTCATGTATCCTCCCACCAACCAGAAATATGAACAATGGCATGGAAACACACTGTCCTTTCAAATGAATCGGGATCCTATAACCCTATTTGGATTTGTAAGGCACACAGTCACACACAAGTGTGAGTTTCCCACCTTGCAGGGACATGCTCCGAGATGAAAAAGGCTGCAGTTGGTGGTTTGTATGCTTTTTTTCCAAAAGGACCACTACTCATCAGGTCATTGAAGAATCTTCGATAGTCCACAACCGGTTTTACTTTCTTGGGGCTCATTAGGTCTGTCTGAGCCCCAATTGTACCATATCAACCTGGTTTTAACGAGAAACTCAAGTGAACCGAAGGTGAATAGCCCGTTCGTTTAACTATTGAGACACTTAAGAGAGACCAGCTCTGATGAGTGCTTGCAGCTGGCTTCCCGGAAGAGGTGAGAGATCACTCGAAAAGGTCGGCCTCTTCAAAAAGAGCAAAGAGAGCAGTTTCAAATACCCACCGAAAATAGTCTCTCACAGGTAATCTCTCTTGCAGAGGTTGCACTTCGAAAGAAGTAAACAGACCGTTAGATTTCATGCTAATGACCTGATAATCTTGATGGGATACATACTAACACATCCCAACTTTCAGAGTACCCAAGCGGTCTGTTCGAGAAGCCGTTCGATGTTTTCGGCCACTTTGGCCACCACACCTGGCCACTTTTTGACGATAATTCGATGAGTTAATTCTTTGAGAAACTGAAAACTCAGCCCGTTTAGTGTACTGACTGATCAGACATCAATATGATATTAAGCATGTAAACAATACATTTTCCACAAATAGAAAAGCAGGATTGATGGCGCTGTGTGAGCCGACCTTACACCCTTCACTCAGTCCTGAGCTTGTGTGACAAGACAACTTTGCGATAATACTGTTTCAACACATTGAGCTCATCCATTGGTAGAAATATGTATATGCGTGTCGTGGCTCGGGAAATCAAGTGGGGAAAAAGTTTCGGTTGGTTTCAAGGAAAAAAGTTATTATTGAGGAAAAGTAACGCTCTTTTGTAAGAGTAAAAACAATACCTCTGGACGCCGTTATGAACTCGGCACTGGACTGTGCGTGCTTCTTGAGTTACTAGCGTGCAAGTTGACTGTCGTTTGGTGACAGTGTTTTTACTGTTTGTTTGCATTATCAACTTAATGCGAACGGACCGTGTTGACTGAATGACTTTGGAATGAATTCATCTCCAAGCACTGTGAACCACTCCGATGATAGGTCAGAGCGACGTGCTCAGCTTCCCTCGGCAGAGAAGAGTGGTGCGATCGATTTTTTTGTAGTGTACACTCGACAGAACGGCCAGCGGTAGATTATTGGGGGAAGCCCGACCGACACAGGGGAGCAAGTAATGTAGCTTCCATGTGCGAATCAAGTTAGGGGTAGGCAGCTGCAGTCATGTATGCTGCGTGTTCTGAAATTCTGTTTAACACAGTAGCCAAACGGCAGAGTAAGCTACGGGCTGACGCCGAACTCAATTGAAGATTCGGAATTCCTGTTTAAGCATGCTTGGTTCCATTCATTGGAGCAGTACTGCCGGCCGAATACCATCAGGAAGCACTAACCTGCATCGAACGAAGTGTCCTTCACAATGGAGTAAGGAGTAAGGAGCGAGTGTACAAGAAATGAGCCTAATCCAGGACTTAGATTACTCAGTTTCATTGTAGTTTTGGTGCTACAGGTATGACAGGAAAGAATAAACCAAGACTTCAAATCGTCTGGAGCACAATGACCTAGAGTATTTGCAGAAACTGGAGGCGGGAGACAAAATAGATACGTCTCCACACATGAGTTCATGATTCGTCAATACTATCGACCGATGGAGAACAGCCACGAGATTATCCACTTTCCAGTCTCATCACGTGACTAAGATGTGCGCGTGCGACGGCAGTGAGAATCACGAGATCACAAACAAAGGCACGATCGATAGATTTAAATCGCCCCCTTAAATGATGGCACCCGCACATGTGCGTTGTGGTAACAGAGGCGCACAAGCTACGGCTAGTCAACTCAGGAATCGGAAATAGTCTCAGTACGAATTCTGGAGAACCAGGATGGGGCTGACTGGAGCATGAATCGCGTAGGTGTGATTCAAACAAGTGTTGAGTCTGATGGACTTGGTTGGTAGATGAACAATGAGTCCGAGCTGTCAAGTCGCCATCCATCCACGAAAATAGATCCTCATGCATGAGTTCCCACTCTGGTTTAAGGGTGATGAATACGGTGAGAATGACATTGGTATGACCGAGCGCTCGCAACACTGTAAGCCAATATTCTGATTGTGTAGAGTGAAAAAGTGGGTAACTGTTTTGTATGACTTTCTCCACTCAACCTAAGACATCAAATTTTTTTTACTAAATTCTCGATTGAGTTCGATCCGGTCAGGACTCCTAAGATATCAAGTACTTTCCTAGGACAACGATACATGCTACAAAGGTCACTTAGTTGATCTAACGGACAACTGACCCAAGACTAAACATGCCAAACGCGCAGGGACAAAGCCAGTGTTGTTCGGGAGTCACAAACACCGTTATCGATCATAAAACCAAGAGGGATTGATTTGAGTCAGCGGTGGGGGGTGGAATAATGAGCATTGAGACCAGATGACTTGCAACCAAATAAGGTTGGTCGGGGACGCCAGTTAGATCCTCTGGGGAGAGTTCTAAGAAAACCGGAGGGTGAAGGTAAAATCTACCTAACAAAAAGAGGTGCAACTGACTCACATAATCATATAACAAGTAACTAAATCTGTATTTGAAGGTCAGGCTTCTCCATCAGGTGTTACAAAATCCTCCACGTTTCAAACAGGTGGCGAGCAGGTGGATGAAGTATGGAAAAATGATGTGAAAGGAGCTATGATAGTGGTATTCAAAGCTGTCTCTCCGACTTCTATTCGATCGCTGGATATCGTCGAGATCGCCAGTCCTGACTGATGCCAGAAAATCCACACTAGCGGACAACAAGTACGATGGCGCACGCGAATCTCTCCAGCGTAAAAGAGTGAAGAGCCTAAGACCGAGAGCTCTGGTGCATATTGAAAGTTCGGGAGATGGATAAAGCTTTTGCTACCGGAAACAGCCATGCCCTGTTACGACCGACGGGCCCAAGGACAATGACGATCTGTAAAACGATGGCTCATCAATTCAGTAGCAAAAATATCGACTAGAAAGATGGGCCAAGCAATTCGAAGAACGGTTTAGCTGCAATCCTGTAACATAGCCACTGGAGATAATGAATACGGGCGAATGGAGTACAAATCTTAATCGGCTGTCGGAAGAAATAAAGTCAGAAATATCGGTACTGAAACGTGAGAAGGCACCACGGATGGTCTGAATACGGGCGAATGGAGTACAAATCTTAATCGGCTGTCGGAAGAAATAAAGTCAGAAATATCGGTACTGAAACGTGAGAAGGCACCAGAAGCGGATGGTCTGCATCCAGGCCTCTTAAAAGAATGCGGAGAATCCATGGTGACTTATTTAACAAAGCTCATTGGTGCGATATGGAGCATAGAGAAAGTGTCTGCAGAATGGGACACGTCGACGATCATTTAAAAGGGGTGCGAGGACACTATAATGGAGAAAACATCAAATAATCGAAATAATTCTACTTCAGTTTTTGGCCATCGATGTCTGTCGGGAAAGAGCAGCGGGAAGCCAAGCAAGACTTGGAAATGAAGAATGAAAGCTACTACCAGCAAACCCAGCTGTATTGGACATTGCCGTCTCTCAAGCGCCTTGTATTACATTTGTCGGAGTTATTCTTCCTCACCAGGCACTGCCCGGTCTGTGTCATAATGATGGCAGCCGCTCTCTCAGCCAACTAAGAGCCAGTGCACGAGGAAGCCTGACTGACTGCCAGCGTACTACGAAAAATACCTACTTGATGGAGAGCACCGTAATCTACAGTGGGTAGTCTCAGACAGGGAGCGAGACGGACCAAGTGGTTACAGCCGAATTTACTCTTCCTCACCAGGCACTGCCCGGTCTGTGTCATAATGATGGCAGCCGCTCTCTCAGCCAACTAAGAGCCAGTGCACGAGGAAGCCTGACTGACTGCCAGCGTACTACGAAAAATACCTACTTGATGGAGAGCACCGTAATCTACAGTGGGTAGTCTCAGACAGGGAGCGAGACGGACCAAGTGGTTACAGCGCGAATTTACTGACCAAAAGGTCCGTGGTTCGAACCCGACCTCTGTCTCTCGACTTCCCCTGTCCAGGCTTGGGCGACCTGGCAGTATCCCAGCCCTCGTGCCTCCTTTGTGTGGTATGGCAGCTAGGCACCGAAACGATGCTACAACTGAAGGATTTTTTTACTCTCAGACAGACTCTGAGCAGTTGATCCACAGCTGTTTGTCAGCGATTGCTGCCGGATGTAGTTTATCAAGAGGACGAGAGCGATGTGAGAGTACCAGGACAAAATAAGGGCGATAATGTGGTCATGTCAGTAGACAAAAGATTACAATCATATGTGGAGAAAGAGTGATTATGACACGGGTGACAATCGATTGATGTATTGGACCATGCTGTTGTTTGGGATATTTCCAACACGCGTTGTTGACGCACTGGTCAAAAGAGTATGACCTGGTGTCACACCAATGGTGAGAAGATGAATCTCGTATCGGGTCGTACTTACTGCCACTCGCTAGCTGTGCTGACAAATCCCTGTCTTATCGTTCAACTCTATTGCCCTTTCGGTGCATAACTGCCATGTAACAAGAAGAGACCGCGAGATGCTGTCAGGTTGTCCGAGCCTCAACAGGAGCAGCTAAGACGCCGGGGTTGGACTCGAACCACGGTCCATCAATTCAGCAGGTTCGCAACTTAACCTCTGAACATTAACCTGATCAAGACATCCAATCACAGTGAATTGCCCTTCGAAGAAAGAGATAAGGATTTGTCCTGGCTTCCTTCGTAATCTTGAGTCACCTTCGGAGAGGTCACCGTACACAACAGAACCCTCGAGCGAGAAACTGAACACGGACAACCAATACTGTCTCAGTAAACTCTGACGAACACAAAACTCCACGGCCTGTGGTGGCTATTTCTCAGTAGATAACAGGCCATCATCTGATAAGGTTTTAATGTATTGGACCAACCAATGTATTGGACAATGGGCTTCACTCGAAAGAGTTCATAACATGTCCAGGAGAGACGAAACAATTCTGGCTCCACCTCGGTCCGAAGCCAAACGTAACTTCAACTTGCTCCGTTTTGCTGAAATTTGCTAGCCAAAACCGAACACTAATCAGCACGCGTATTAAATAACACCAAGCATCTGATCCACTACGTGCAATGTGACAACAGGAGTGATGACGACCTTCAAGATACGTCATGTTAGCTTGCACATAAGGGTTATAAGTCTTTCAATTCGTGGTCGCAGCAGTTCGTCTGCTCCATTGAGAAATACCAACCTACACTTCCCGCCACAGCTGGAGGTGGTTCAGATCATTACTAGATCACATTTAATCCGATAAATGGATTTTTTATTCAAGTCAATACTGCACCAATCGATCCATTGAAACCTTCCACCAATCGACGAAGCTTATTGTCATTGATTGGTCCTCTTGCGCATGGAGTCAGATGGGATTAGCAGTCTTTACGGTGGGTTATCCAAGGGATAAAAACCCAGGTGAACTCTGGGTTCAATCGAACCTGATGAAACAGTTGAGACCTTCTACCGGTTACTTGTACGTTTCCCCCGTTGAAAGTCCTCAACTTCCTACTCTTCAACGAATGCAAACTGACCAGAGTGACGACTCATTGCTGTTGGTTTCACATTCCTGAGTTTCAAATGTAGACGCTGTTGGTTATGTTGGGGCGAGATGGCTCAGTGGTTAGAGCGCAAAGTTACTGACCAGGAAGCCTGTGGTTCGAACCTGACCTCCGCATCTCGACTTCCCCTGTCTAGGCTTGGACAACCTGGCAGTATCCCAGCCTTCGTGGTTCCTTTGGCTGGCATGACAGCTAGACACCGAAAGGATGTTACAGATGAACGATTTTTTGCTTATGTTGTGTACGTCATTGTTTATAAGATGAGCTAATGACCAGGTGTCATCATTTCTAGCTAGCCGTTTCTCAGACTACTCTCACGACTCCCGTCCGTTTAGTGGAGCAATACGGACCGAGTCCCACTAAGTAGTAAATAATATATTGCGTTGAAACCTCGCCGAGAAAATGTCACATCCTATTGAGCGCTGAAATATAGCGTCTTCCATCAATCTTCATTTGCGTGCCTCTAGGTCTGGTTAATCAAGATAACCATCTCGAAGGCCAAAACCAATGGAGTTAGTACTTTCCCACCAAGCAGTGAGTAGTTACCAGCTACTGTGAGTAGTACTCAAAACTACCACAACGATCCACAAAACTCGTAGTTGCTCGCTCTTTTTCGACCACTGATCACAATCAAGAAACAGCTAAGTTTTGGCTTCCTATTCTCTGATGCATCTGTGTGTAGAAATGGAGTTATACGTCTGACAGGATGGGATAAATCCGAAGAATTTGGTAGCCTCATAGTGATGAATCGAACTGTCTGATAAAGTTGAGATAATCCAGAGAGCTTTGGAGACTACTCAGTTCGACAGAGCTCGAGAGAGATATGCGGTCAAGGCGCAAAATTACTGCCCGGAAGGCCCGCGGTTCAAACCCAACCTCAACATCTCGACTATTTCGGTGATGATATTACTTGGTGGTACCATAGTCCTCGTGGTTTCTTTGAGTGGCATGGCAGCTAGACTCCATAAGATTGTTACAGCTGATCGACTAGCATATCTTATTGAGTCTGGCAAACGCGTGAATGGCTGGAACTTGTTCCCAATCAGAGTAAACAGACATCTGGTGGTTGAGTTCTTGGAAGCCAGCTCTTACCTCGAGTTGCTTGATCAGTTCTTGGAGTGAGTGTATTCGCTGTTTCAGCACGTCAATCTTGGGCTCAACTGTCTTGCTACTTCCCAGGGCGGGGTTGTTTCGGTAGGCATCCATCAGGCGTTGCGTCCCTTGACTGAAATTTAAAGAAATAGATAAAATAGTTCACTGTGTTACCTACTAATTGTTTACCTTACCAAATGAGCAACAGCTAGGTCAGAACTTATGCAGAGGTAACCACGGGAACACAGACATAAACTGAGCGCTTCAAACCACTATAACTGAGCCCATTATTCAGGTACTGAAAAGAGTAAATGGCTGAAGAACGGACTACAATTTGACTAGAAATCTTTGGAAGGTATAAACGACTATTGGCAGGCGTGACTATGTCAGCAGTTCATGTAGGATGTCCAGTTCTGCGTACAAGGATAGGCAATCAAAAAGCCGGATGGGAAATATGTAGCGGGAGGATGGCTCAGTGGTTAGAGCATGAATTTACTAACCAGAGAATCCGTGGTTCGAATCTGACCTCTGCTTCTCAACTTCCTCTGTCTGGTAGTATCCCAGCCCTCGGGTCATGTCTCTGTGGGAGGAATCAACGCATACTGGTCCTCCATGGCTGGTGTTCTGACAACTCACCCAACCACCCATTGATGACGTCTCGCCGCGTGGTGACGAAACGCTTGCAAGCTAATCGTAAAGCTCGGCGAACAGACTAACCAGCGCTTGATCAACAGCCCACAAACGATCAACCTGTCATTTGAGTTTTTGCAGACGTTACCAAATAAACTGTACACAGGAGACGGACGGACCCTCCAGCTCGGTTACTAAGAATACCGAACCTAATACAACCCCTCTCAGCAGTCACTGAATCACTGAAGTTGAGCTATCCGAAGCGACAGTAGAGTCTTAAATTCTCAAATTCTTATTTCCAACATGCAAGCGAGTTCAATGCGCAAACAAGGTCGGTTTGCTTTCTAGCTTGCTTCAGAGTGCGAACACCAAAGAAATGCTAAACATTAGTATCGAAGCGTCTGTCGCTGTTTACGTCGACCAGCGCGTAGATGTCAATGCAAGACTAATAGGGACACTAGCTATATTGGATGGGTCCATAAAGAGAGCACCATTGAATGATTAGGAGAATAAAGGAAAACCTAGGCGAGAGGATGATGATGGTGACCATTAGAAAACGAGCACAAGACAGCTGTGCTCGACAGGGATTGCGAACACACACTCCGCAGAACACCAAACGTGGACAACTGTGGTGCTGGATATCCTCCCATAAAAAACCAGGGTGTAAATGACTCAAAAGACCGATAAATCAAACGTCAATCGATTGGTCGTAAACCAAAGAGTGATATACAGAAAATGCCTAGGAGGACCATCAAACTATATCCTCAGTTTCAGAGAGGATTAAAGCTATTCTCCTGGTCGCATCACTGTCTCTGCATTTAGTTTCAACTATTGATCTAATCTGACGATGGGTACGGACAACATATGGAAGATCGTTTAGCATTAACACTATTTCGGTGTCTAACTGTCATGCCATCCAAAGGAAGCATGAGGGCTGGGATACTGCCAGGTTGCCCAAGCCTAGACAGGGGAAGTCGAGAAGCAGAGGTCGGGTTCGAACCACAGACCTTCCGGTCAGTAAATCCGCGCTCTAGCCATTTGAGCCATCTTGTCCCTATGGAAGACAGCAACATCAGTCGAACCCTTATTTGTGCTTTCTTGTGACCACGCGCACCTGTGTACCAGGTTAGCCTGGTACGGGACGTTTTGTCCAGACTCCTCGATCCAAAGGATACGTGAAGTCACAGGGTGAATTTTTTCGACGAGCCTCCATATAGGGGTTGGTTACTGTACCCGTCTGACCATCACACAAAAGTGAAGAGAAAACTGAAAACCAATCAAGTCTTGACAGGCACCATGTTAGCGGTGCTAAACTTACATCTCCGCGTTTGCCTTTTGTACACAATCGGCCAGATCCCTGAGCCGTTCCGTTAGTTGAAGCACCGTCAAGTCACTTTCCTAGCAAAAAGGAACCGATCAATAAGGCAGATCAGGTGCGAGGAACAAACAAGTAGCAGTGAGGAAAAAGTCAAATGGTTACACTCTACAAAAGTAGAAAAGGCTTGGGAGCAGGTGAGCAGTCATTATTTTAGGAGTTTGAGATAACCAAGGGGGATTTGCCGTAGTCCGTTCGATTTTGAATAGCTGTACTTGTTAGCTGACCAATTTCGACGTGAGGGCTGTACTGGTCTACATCAAAGCCTTGAAAATTACAGAATAGGTGAAAATCTGGAAGAATGTGTTCAACCTACTTTGACGAGTAATCTGCAAAATCCCTATGTGTTATTCGTTGTCCACTGAGGTTCCTAAACTAGCTGGCATAGCATTTACCGAAAACATACGTCCAGCTATGCAATTTACGACGACAAGTTCCTATGACAAAGGAGGCGGTTTCATGACGTGCCATACGAACAACAGTTGGAGGCCAAGTTCGCACGAATTGTGACCCAAATCTAGTGCACGGTGAAGACCGAATCACTTCACATAGCGCTGACGGTGCCGATCTCGGAGGTTCTATATTCGCTGATCATTCCCACAATTTTTATAGTCTTCAAAAACCACAGTGGAGTACCTGTTTAAAAAATTTTCGCCCTATTAGTCACCGATAATTGTCCTCTGATTTCCAGTGGTTCAATTGTATCCAACGTTCTGGAATCTTCCTCGTCGTCCAGAAGAACTGTTTTGAGTGTCAGTTTGAGTGCCTACATTTCAGCAGTGATTCGGCTTAACTGATGAGACAAGTTTTGCTTGGCATCATACAGTGTGTACACAGTGAAGTGTGGTGTCCAAAATTGATCAACGGCACCGGAAGCCGTTTGTGCAGTCAACTAATTCAAGGACATTCTGAAGACGTTGTTCGTCGGGCCCAGAACGAGAACAAAGAAGTTCATCAAGGACCAGTATCCTACCAAACACTTTTTCAGTCTTAATACTGATATAGAACCGTTGTGGCGTGCTGAGAACATCAGTGCGTGTAATATCGAACTTGCTGACATTCGTCGTTGGGGCTACAAGGTTTATTTCGGGCCAAACCATTTCACAATCAACCCCCTGCGTCGACTGCTGACTGACCCGGACTACTAGCGTCTCCCCACCAACCCTTGTCGTCATAACACTGTTCTGAAAAATCTATCCAGGTTTGGTAATTTCAAACCCTTCGAGACATGGACTTCTGAAAGGGTAAGTCTCCTACCTCGAACACGCAAATACTGCATCCTAGCTTAGTTGTGTCCCTTTGAAGACCTTGATTTCACCCTAACCAGTGAAACTGCCACTAGGTTTGAAGATACAGACCTTTCATCTGTCTATTTTATCCGGCTTAAGTAGTAAGTCCGGATGAATCACATTTTCCCGTTGGAAATTTTAAAATGCTCAGGTCGCTGAGTCTACTGACATCACAACAGACGTCTATCCATCTACCTAAATTTCCAAGCCCTGCAGCGTGCATCTTCACATTTCGCCATCTCGGTGTGGGATTCAAATCGTTGCTTGTTACTTCCTTCCCGCAAAAGTCCGTCTTTAAAAGCCTCCATCGTCCCAAACCCCCATAACTTGTGAGTCTTCAAAAACGGAGTTACTGCTGATATTCCCAATAAACGACGAAACACCTTTACACCTGCTTTATTGGTTCTACAGAGGACCATTCTGTGCACTGTTGCAAAGTACAACGATGAACATGAAGAACTAAGGTAAAGCCAGTGTTATAATTCCAGAAACAAAATCCGTGTGAGGTACGGTGGGGTAAAAACTTCCGAAAGCGAGCCGACTCATCAGTGAACCAACAGTATTCAAATCAGCTGATATCCGAATCAAGTGTGTTGGACTGTACGATCATGGTTTGGCACCGACCGATGTTTGTTTTGTATTGGTTCAGTCAATACACGTACGAGGCGAAACACACGGTGAAGTCTCACCGTCTCAGTCTGTCAAGTTTCGACAGCCCGTTCGGTATATCGACCTGAATGTGTCAGCAACATGTGCGATCGATCGACCGGATGACAACAAACGGTACACAACACATTCGCTGTTCATTTACAGTTATACCGAGGGTAACAACTGTTACATCGTGTTGGAGATGTGAAACGGCCTGTCTCTTAACCTCAGGATGACCATCAGGATGTGAGTCACACGAGATGTCTCGCGTGCTAGAGTTGGAAAAGTAATGCGAGATATAAAAAAAGCATTAGGACTGCTCCAACACCTTTCGAGAAAAATCGAATATGGGTGACGAACGCAGCAAGACTGAGAACTCTAAGTAATTGATTGCTAACCATATGAGTTGTTCACCCAAGGTGTAAAGTCCGCGGCGCGATGGGAGTCAATTAGCTCTGGTTCGTTTTTCGCTCATATTGGGATGCCTTCATCTGAACGTTTTCACAATAGCGCTATCGCAGTCATGTGAATCAGAAATCGTACAGTGAGGCGCAGCCAACAGAAAACGGATATTGTATGCGATAGTAATTCAACCCTAAGCAACAACGACATGTGGAGTTGGTTCTACATAACTCCTATCACACAGTACTCTATTTGGTGTTGTGTGTAAGCGTCAGTTGAACTCATAGCTGGTGTTGAGAATTTCGTCAACCTTACATTTTCCCACCCAAGTGGTTTCTTCAGCCTACGCTTGTTTCCCAACACGAACTTCAATACCGGTTCCTAACACACAGCCACATATTCAGGTCATCAAGATTTGAACAGGACTTGACCATAGTGCTAGCTAGATGTCGTTTGGTGTGATCGCCGTGCAAAAGAATCACTGCGACTTCACTTTCTATCCCGATTTCAGAATTCATTGGATGAGTGGCTTCATATTGTTGATCCGCAAGGTGTCGAATGACTTCTGGATCAACATCGCACTTATTCAAGTGAGCACCTGAAACTTGTTCGTCCCCTGAGTATACGATCGTCAGTCCTACTTCCGGCGAGTAGATGCAACGCATACATGAGGGCCAACATACTGTCAGTCGACTCTTAAAAATCGGGCAGCGAGACCACGTGTAGGAACTCCTGGATCTCCTACCTTGAACTCAGTTCCACAAATCCTCCTAAATCTCGGATGAATATAAGGCCACCGAACAAAAATAGACTATTCGTAATGCACTACTCATAAGGTTGCTGAAAATTCTCCGATAAAAATTCTCCGCTAAAAAATCGACTAGTTGAAGAATTAGCGTGACGACAACTTGTCATTTCAATAAATTGGCAACAATCATTGTTTGCATCGATCGACTTCAATAAATTAGTAGTGATAATTGCTCTCATCGGTCATTCAGCCACAAGTCTCCATCTTAGACGACCTCAAACAACTTGCCTAATTTATTCAATAACCCATAAAATTGATTGACCAGTTAGACCAAAGAAACAATCTCACAGATTGCTTGGTCAAAACCTGAAACAAAAAGTATGACACTAACCCTAGGTCTTTCTGAGAAAAAGCAACAAACGAGAGAAAACATGTTTCCCGGTTGAGAAAAAAAGCACTCTAACAACACGGTTCAGGTTTATCGTGTTAACCAAAGCGGAACAAAGACCAATCCGTAGATAACCGGAAAGATTTCGTAGTTTCGAAGTTGAAACTTCAAAGATAGAAATCTTGGCGAATCATAGACTCTACTGCATGAGAATCACCTAAGAAGGCAACAAAGAATTCCCAAAATGCAACAAGAAATGTCCCACAAGGAATGTTTTACTTGCTCTCTCCCTCAAAAGGAGAGATTTCCATTCCTTGTCCAAAGTCACAAACTCAGATAGTGACTACGTGGGAGGTAACCCTGTTCCCTTTCCATAACTGTCAAAGTAAAACTGCGGAAAACCACGGAGCAAAGTGAAACTAAGTGGACTAATTAACTTATCTGTGAATGCTGACCAAGGGGAAACTGCCACGGCTGTTTTTCGATCGATCACAGATCCGGTTGATATTCGATGCACAACAAACGCCCACTAGGCTTGTTGGGTAAAACTACAGAGTAGCTCACCTGGCTCAAACAATAAATGAATTGGTGGCAACAGTGGCTATTTTTCATACTGTCCTCATACTGTCACCGTCCAGTTACTCGCATCTTCGGAGGCGAGATTGCTCAATGGTTAGAGCACGAATTTACCAGCTGGAAGGTCCATGGTTCAAAACCGACATCTGCATCTGTCTCTAGACTTCCCCGTATAGGCTTGGGCAACCTGGCAGTATCCCAGCCCTCGTGCATCCTTTTGGTGGCATGGCAGTTGGGCAGCAAGAGGGTGCTATAGCTGAATGATTTTTTCTTATTTACTTGTATCTTCGAAAGTGTCTTTAGCTTCTGACACAAGCTTGTCTGGGTCTAGAACCGAGGGTAACTTTCACACTATCTGGTGGAATTAAGATGCTCAGTCGCTGCATTCGACAGTCAGCCCTCACGACTGGAAAGCTATAAGCAATCGTACACCACCTGATGAAAATTGTCCGGATTGTGTGTAGTCGTTACAAAAAGGTGGTAGGTCGTCGTACACAGCATCGATCATCTGGATGTGTAAGCCGTGTATGACTTCTGCATATTGTTCCCGCCAGCCGAAGTAACGCATTCGCGAATCATTCCAACAGTCACTGAGATTCAAAAAAAATCACTCACATGTCTGCTGATTCGAGCGCATTTCTAATAGAACTTTCGTTTGTGATGTTCTTCAACCACGTATGCGATGCAGAGGCCTTGCGTTAAGTTGGGTCGGTTTTGAAGATAGAAATATTTCCCCACATATCGCAGACGTACGGTCGCTGTCAGTTGATATTGCAAAATATGACTTTCCGCGACAAACGCGTTGGAATATAAACGTTTATTAGTCCACTGGTTAAAAGATGAACACCTGAGAAAGACTAACTTAGTGGGACTTTCTGAAACCTTACCAGCATGCGATAGCCTCCCAGTAAGCAGTGAAGCAAGCAATACAAGATGATAGCGCACTCAGTTCATTTGTTGATACAAATCTAAGTTAACAAATAGGACGCTCGATTCACTGCTCAGGGGTCACGCTTCATCATTATCATCATGAACAGTACATCAGTGTTCAACAATGATGCTTCGCTGTCGTCCAACCATGATTAATTTGAGTCTTATTGTGAAGAAAAGGATAAAAGTGAACAAGGAAGGGACTTAAGACTAGTTTATTATAATCATTCTGAGGTACCTACACCTCCAGACACTCTTTCTGGATAGAAACGGACAACAAGAACGCCACTGACATGGAGTTGCAGCGTCTCCAGCCAGGCGCAGTGGGGATCACGCGGTCCCCATCCTGAAAGGCGAGTAGCACCGACAGCACCCAAGCGTTTCGTGATCTCCTTTATGCACCTTTGCGGTTGGCAACCTCTCTGCTTGCGCCACTCTGAATTGGGCACAGAAAACAAAACTCTCCGCGGCAAACGATTGTTCGGCATACGCAACAAATGGCCCAACAAATGCATCTTCTGGTGCTGGACACATTCTTCAGTGGAAGTTCTCGTTGTACAACCGAACACTCGCTTTCTAACTGTCTCGTTACGCATACGCCAACACCAATCCACACAAGCAATGGTGCTGAGATAACGATTGTCGAACACATGAAGATGTCTCAGTTTGGCTGCTCGATCAAGCCCAGTTTCACAGCCATACAACAAAACAGTCCACACTGCGGCCTTGAGACTCGGAGACATACCACTTTAACGCCATAGGTGTCTCAAATTAGCAGACTCGTGCACTGACCCCATCCGAAACAGTACACTAGGAACTAATACAACTTCCAAGGTAAGCAAAACGTTCCGCAGCTTCGAGTGCCTCTCCCTGGATTGTAAGTGGCGTGTTCAATGACTGCATGTCCACGAACATGATCTTACACTTACTGGTGCAAAGTGCATACCAAAGGACGGAATGACTTTCGTCAATTCATCCAAAAACACCTGAGGCTTCTTCTTTTGAAAATGGGTATTATCACAGACTCTCTCCACTTGTCTGGGACAGTCTACTCTACCCAAATGCACGCAAACAGATCAGACAAGCGCTCACTGAGGATCCCACACCATCTCTGAACAATGACGGTTGGAGGTCATCCGGACTAGAAGCTCAGTGGTGCTTGAGGGAACATACGCGATCATAAGCCTGCGAGACCAAAGGGGGTTACAAATTCACTGTGCAGGGTTCTACATCGACTATGGGCTCCATAAGGGTGGTAGTTGGTGGCCACGGTAGCTGTTGTTCGATGTATTCGACCCACCGGTCGAGGCGTTCTTCTTTATTCACTCCATTCCGATCCTTGATGGTTTCCCTCAAAGGATGTTTTCGGAGGCCGCGGATCAACTGAAATAACATTCGGTGATTACCGGCTTTCTGGGCCTCTTCTATTTCCTTGGCTTCCCGTGACCAGCAGATTTCACGGTCACGTCGCATGTTTACACACACCTTGATCCGTGTACAGATAAGTTTCAAGGTTCAGAAGGGTACAAAACCAGCTCTGACGCTATTTCTCCTTACCTGAATTAGCAGTTTGACAGTAGGAGTTTTGCTCACACATCAAGGCAATGTGACATAGCTTGATGTCTAAACACAGGCCACTCCAACGGCAGGTGAAACGGTCGATATCTCATTTGAGCGTACTGCTGATTAACACAGATATGGAGTGATAATACCCGTATATGTCAAAAAGGACTAGTGACCATCTGGGGGAAAAGTTTTCGGTGATTAGGCGCATTTATATTCTAGCACCACTGCTAAAGCATGGCCGAAACAAGTGCGAAACAACCGCGGTATCAATTTTCTTGGAGCTGTTGCAAAGATACTTGCACGTCTCTTGCCATATCACCAAGGCCGAATTTGTGCATACCCGTCCAATTGAGTGAGTATCGCATCGAGTACCAACAGCCGAAAGAGCCAGCTCCATTGACTTTCGTGCTGCTTTCGATCCGCCAGACGGGAAATTCACCATGAAAAATCAAGCAATTTAACCGAATACCATTAAAACTCTTCCGAACTAGATCGCACGCCTCCCTATCTACACCGGCAACCGCCGGCGTACGACAAGGCTATCTTCAATCAAGCACGTGATTGACCGGATTGTGCGGAAATCGTTGCTGAACTATCCAGGTCTAAGACCAAGGATATGCCGATGACATTGTGGTTCTAGGCAGTAGTGCTAGTGTCATCCAACGTCTACTGAACCGCACTGCCCAACGTGCTGCCAAGCTAGGACTGGAAAATACTGCTACGAATTGCATGTCCACCTCATGAAACCGTTGAGCCAAGAGCAGACACCATAATAAAGGTGTTCATGTTAATGACGCAGAGTCGTCAGTCGACTATCACCGCAAACAGCTGAAGTCCTCAGGGATGTTGATATCCTATCCGGTCAACCCAGCGTTTTCTGGCCTGTGTTGGCCAATAATTTAGCTTAGGATAGTCCCATAATACCAGTCACCGGAATGTGTTACAGATCCAATGTGGATAGTAACGTAAACGAACTGAAAAGCGGAATGAGGCGACGCAGGACAACCTAATACTTGTAGTGTTACCAATAAGTACTGCTGTCTGCATTGCTATAGTGGAACACGTCTTCGCCGCTGTATTTCAACCGAAAATGGGGAGGTGGCAAGGGAAGCAACTCCTCGCACGAGCACGACTGTTACAGATCTCTAATATATGAATAACCAGTACAGATGAAGCGATACGATACTTATAATTCACCCTGTCCAATAATGAAACGTCCAGGCCTACGAGACATTTCGTTATACCAAACCTTATCTCGTGGGTGGCGGAGCACTGTGTCTAAATTGTGGAATCGTATGGAACAAAACGAAGAAGAAGTCCGAGCCGAAATAGTGAAACACCTAATTTCTCGACCCATGTGACTGAGACAGCTTTGACTGAACTTCTCTCTCATTGTCGCCTCCTTTACCTCCATTGCCTTAAATTTATCTCAAATTGCCCAGCTAAGCGAACAAACCAACGACCAAGTTGAGACAGTTTATGATGAGTAAGAGGAATAATAGTTGAACCAAAAAATCTAACACTTACTTTGACACCTCGGGTGCTGATGTCGCAGACGAACGGAGTCTTAAGGTTGGCATACTCCTCTTTTGCTCCTTTCCCCAACTTCAATCCTCCGAGCATCCCACCAGAACCACCACCGGCTGTGGAGCCAGTGGAGTTAATTCCCGAAGCGGAAAGCTGAGAGCATGACTGTGATGGATCGATGCCAAGCAGGTAGGCGCCCATTGATTGTATGGGACCGTCAAACAGAGCAGGCTGACAACGCGCCAAGTCTAGGAAGGGTAAATCGACGGGCGGAATCTCTCCACTTTTGTATCGTCTAATCAAAACTTCGTTGTCCTGTTGGATGGACAATGGAGAAAATTGTGCAGTAAATGCGACCTATTCACGCCATCGGCAAACAGGGAAAGGCGCGTGAAAGAAAAGACAAAACTATGCAAGGGGGCGGACTAAAAAGAAAGCCTTAGCCGCTATTACACCAACTACCTACTACGTAGCCTCAACAGATGAAATTACGAAACCCAAGTTGTTGATCTAGAAACCTGGCCGCTGCGCGCCGGATCACCGGATCAGCAATTCTGAAGTACGTCGAATGGTATTCGGGAGAAATAACTCACCCTCGATAGATGAACTGATCACACTGCACAGG
Source organism: Opisthorchis viverrini (assembly GCF_000715545.1). Classification (NCBI taxonomy): domain Eukaryota; kingdom Metazoa; phylum Platyhelminthes; class Trematoda; order Opisthorchiida; family Opisthorchiidae; genus Opisthorchis; species Opisthorchis viverrini. The sequence continues at coordinate 32,575 of NW_008752187.1, read as the reverse complement.
TTGGGCTGGCTTGGCCACGTGCTGCATATGCCAGTCGACCGACTTCCTCGAAGGGCTCTTTTCGCAAAACCACGTGAAGGGTGAAAGAGAGCCAGAGGTGGTCAAACAATGACTTGGCAGCGAAGTATAAAAGCCATTACCAGCAAACTCAGCTGCGCTGGTAATTGCCGTCTTCCTGGATGGGGACCCCGAGGCGGGCCACATCAATGGCTAGAGACATTGTCAGACATGGCCCAGTCGCGCCCTCAATGACGCTCATGCATCAAAGCTATTGCCTTCAATGCATAGCTCCTTTTCAACCCCCCCCCACTTGACAGCCCACTGACAGTGCTGGATGTATGCACCAATTTATCAGCTCCCGCCTGCAATGCGCAGCTACCTACCCCTCCCCCCAAATCACCGGTGAACGAAACTGCGGCAGCTACAACCACTGTACGACGGGTACACGGTTATTACAGCTGAGAATGATGATGATGATGATGTTGATCTAATACTTTGTTCTAAGGGTCTGTCGTGATGTGCGAATCAGACGTATAGGAAACTAAAATATCAGATGAGAGCAAGATACAAATCCAAACTGACCTTAAGTGGATCCATCACTTGAATGGCTTCACGAGCCATGCGATTCGCTTCCATCAGTTGTTTGGATAAATCATCGCGTATATCGCACATTTTGGTGAGCAATTCTTTGGTCCGGTCTGTACGATCTTGGGCTTTCAGTTGGATGTCTTCCAGGAGCTGAACCACTCCTTTGTTGTAATGCTGACGAAGGTTGGAATTGTATTTGGACAACTCCTCAGCATACTGCCCCTGGACTTGGTCAAACAGCCTACTCTTATCCGTGTAGGCCTTGCGAGCCTGAAAACGTCAACAACAATCGCTTAAAGTAACTGACAAGAGCAAGAAATAAAAGCAAACGTTGGACGGATCGAGTGGTTCATAAAGATTTGCAGGAATAACGAGGTGGTTCACTTTGGAGAATTACAAATGATCTGTATTTTCGGACAAGTGCCTCTAATTGTGCTGTGAAATATCTTAAAACGGGAGAGACTGGATCGCTTAGTGCACACACACACACACACACTGTCTCAGAGGTTACGGAGGTTAACGACAGGAGGTCTCCTCCACTGAAGCGAACTATTAAGAAAACGGAAGAACGCTGCTACGACATACAACGTTGCACATCACTGCATACAGAGATCGGCTTTCACTTGGAGCGCGTTGGATCTCTGACAAAGGAAGCACAAGAACAGTTCTCAGATAACAATCACAGTTCCATCCCAGAGATATGGTAGGAAAGAAGTCTAAAAGAGCGTTTATCATCAGCCGAGGTAGGATTCTCAAAAGGGACCAGTTACTTCCCTGTTCAATATCTCTTTGAGGGAAGACTTTCGATCGATTTGGAAAGTTTTCACTCAAATCGATTCTGAGTGGTATTTCCTTCAAGGCGCGTCGAAGTAAAACGTTGGGAAAACTAACGCAAAACACTCGTTTTGTCCAGAATTCCCAGGCCGGATTTTGAAGATCCGCAACAAAGGAGGGCGCACATTGTCGTTGGACGCTTGTTATGAGCGCCCATTGCACTCACGTAATCCACGTTTACGAAGAACCACAGCGATTCAGCCAGATAAACCAATGTGTATCCCTCGTTTTTCGACGAAACAATCCTACCGTTCCGTTGGTCGGACAGCCAGTAAGGTCAAGCATCTCGCTAGAATCGAAAGTCGAAGTGTACTGAATGCATTGCGTACGGATTGGAGAGTTCGTGTGCGAACTGCCAAAGGATTTCAGAGTTGTGCGTAAAAATATAAGTAAGTCTCCAGTTTCCTCAACTCCAACGCCTTGAGGTGGTATGATATGTTTGAAACTCAATAACTTCTAGGAAGACCGGACAGACATTCTGATGGACTAATTGCCACTCTGGTGTGTGCTCCCACAGATAGACAAAGAGTTATTTTGAGCTTATTTAATTGCCTTTTCGGCTGTTGTGCAACAGGATGATTGTAGTCGATTAGAGGAGGATTGAAGTCGTTATCCGGCATCCGCAAACGCACACGAAATAGTTTTCGGAAGATCATTTTCTACTATTTTGTGGCACAAGCAATGTGAACGATTTTGGAGGTATCTCTTCGTCGGCGTACACCCATACGGAAATCCACTTTGCACGAATACACAAGAAAACTGGTACAAATTGGGCAAAAGTTCACCTCGAACAGAACTCCGTTCTTACGCTCCATAGAGACCATTCGACGAAGCATCGATGTTTTATATTCCGTAATCACGGTTCTTACAATGAAGTTGGATATGATAGCTCTTCACATCCTTGTCAAATGACCTAATTCGCTTGAATCAAGGCACACAAAATTACACGTCCCGAAATTGACGACGAATGTGTAGGGATCCTGAGACGTTTTCTTAGGTCACTTAAGCTAACTTGTGCCTGTCGAATGCTCCCAATCATGTCAAGCTACTCGACCACGTAAAGATAATGCTGCTATGTTAAGCAGCAATGCTGTCTTCATGTGAAAACGAAAGCTCCATCATAAAGGGGCATACGCAGATCCACAAACGTGTGATCGTACCTGCCGCCTAACGATAGAAATAAGAAATAGTATGAAATAGAACATCCAGGACTGCTACTCTGTCTTTCCGGTCGAGCTCAGTGGTTAAAGCGCGAATTTACTGATAGGAAGGCTCGTGGTTCTAACCCGACTCCTGCATCTCAACTTCCTCTGTCTTAGCTTGGGCAACCTGGAAATACCCCAGCCCTCGAGATTCCTTCTGGTGGTATGGCAGATAGGCATCAAAAGGGTGTCACAGCTGGACGATTTTTCCCACAAGCCTTACGACGATACTGACTAAATAAAACACTTGTAGAATGATCAGTAGACCTTCACCAAGTCATCTCCTTGTGTACTCATTAAATTACTTGCTCCTGTGGAGCAGCTTAAATGGGTACAAAGATTCTACGAGGATCTGGAGCCGCTCACCTCCAATTACAAACTATCTGAACGTCCGAGCCCCATTTACGATTCTCCGTGATACAAAATTGAATCGTTCAAAGATGAATGTTCAACCTGCTTTTCTGTTTCGCAGTGCTTCTAAGAAACACACTGTCCTCACGATAAATGGACAGCCGTCACTGGTAGAGGTCTACAGCATTAGAAGCTCCCTTCATCATTTGATCTTCCGAATCGTCGTCCTGTCTCATCCGAGATGGGATGAGATGGCTCAAGTGGTTAGAGCGCGAATTCACTGATCGGAAGGACCGTGGTTCGAACCCGACCTCCGCCTCTCGACTTCCTCTGTCTACGGTTGGGTAACCTGGCAGTATCTCATCCCTCGTGCTCTCTTCTGGTGGCATGGCAGTTAGGCACCGAAAGGGTGCTACAGCTGAATTACTATTATCATTATTTATCTCATTCGAGATGGCCCAAGTGGTTGGAGCACGGATTTACTGACCAGAAGGTTCGTGGTTCGAACCGGGCGCCTGCCTCTCGACTTCCCCTGTCTAGGCTTGGGTAACCTGACAGTAGCCCAGCCCTAGTGCAACCTTCGAGTGGCATGGCAGTTAGGCACCGAGAGTGTGCTAAAGCTGAACGATTTCCTCATTCAAGACAGATGAAAAACAGTGGGCACATTGTCTGATAGCCGCATAAAATAAGCTAAACCAAAGGGTGGCCGAAAACCCTAATTTCCAACAAAATAGGAAGGAAATCCAGAGGAAAATTCAAGGAACTAGGTGTAGGCGAAAATGCAAAACCACAATTGGGTCATATTGTCCTTTTTCTGTTGCTCGAGTGAGACTATCGGGTCAACTGAAGGTGTAAGCAGTACCAGACAAGAGTGCAGATCCATACACCATATCCTCGTCTTGTTTGTTGAAAACAGACTGCGTTACATTACACACAGATGGCTGTACTAAACGAGCGGTGTTTTCTAAAAAGAAACCTCTTGATTTTACCCAATATTATGCACGGTAGGAAAAGCATCCCTAGCGACTTTAGAAGCCGTTCAAAGTAACATTCAAATGATTGTATAGTACCTGTTCCTCCCACTAGCAAAAAATTTGAATTTTCTAGAGTTCACTTTTTTCGGAGGAAGGGAGAACACAAACTAGGCAAAGTTGATGGAGAACGCTGTGCTTAGTACCCACTCTCTCTGAAGGATACTCTCTCGGGGGATGATCGGAACTCAAACAGCTTGCCACATTTCCGGTCTAGCCATAGCGTAGCAGCACCAACTCACCTTCAGTTGTTCTGCTCGCGGGAGCTGCATGTCATTGTCAGCTTTAATCGAATTATCAAAGGCCTTCTGCTTCTCCTTATAGGCCAACACATACTTCTGCCACGCTGCGTCCAGCTGTTTTCGACTCTGTTCCAGAGTGCTATTTAGTCTAGAGTGAGCCGAGCGGTGAGTATCAAACAGCTTCCTTTCGTTATCGTATAATTCCTTCAATCCGCCGATCACACAATCCGCCAGGTCTTTCGATCCTTTCTCGTACATTGCGCCAACGTTACCAAAACTCTGAATTATGTTGGCCAGAGATGTGTTGTAGGTGGTTTCCTCTGGAACGGCTTTCTTCTTTGGTACGTAAGAGGTTACGGTTTTCCTGTTTTTATAAAAAAGCAACTGATATTTAAACAAATAATAACATACCGAAGTTTCTTCCCAAAATCATGTTGCAGCTTCTGAACTTCAATTAGTAATCGAAGCAACATGTCCGTGGAAGTGATCTGATCGGATGAATGCCTAAATACCGCATCACACTGATCCTGAGAAGAGAAGGAGGATAAAAGAATGCTCGAGTAGGAGAACGCAAAAGAATAAAACATTTTCAATACTTCCGAAAGTCAAGCCAGTGCTTCTTTAGTATGTCATGAAGTTATCCTCACGAGAAACCTCCTGTGGAGCAACAAGACATCAAAGTCACACCGAATTCGCGGATGGCAAACGTGAATAGCGGCGACAGATCTAAAACAATTCTGCCATTCAGTACAAATCGTGCATCCGTTTTGCAGAGTGGTTTTGTGTACAGAAAGTAAAACTAAACAGGATCATGGTTGCAAAGGTTGAGCACTGATTCAGACAATTTTAAGAACCTGACCCTCAAATAGAGGTACACCGGGTGGCTTTTACCATCAAACATTAATGCTGCCCACATAGAGTCGGATTGCTTGGCATCAGTAGAGTTCATAATACCGCAGCTAAATCAGTATAGCTTCGTCCATAAAAACCTGATTGTTATGTCTGGATATCCATGTCTACGGATCGCTGCCTCAATCTCAGTGAATACGCCAATGGCTGAGAAAGAGAGTAGTCCATATATGGCAGATGACTGTAGAGTAGCTTTTGAAGTGAGCTTAAAATGTGCTTAGTGTCAGCGAACCGAAACCCATGAAGAATAGTTGGGGCATAACCAAGAGTCATACGGATGTCATGCAAATGTCAACATATGGCTTAGCGGAGAGGAATGAAAGCAATAACCATCGGCTGCAACCCCGTTGCTCGAAACTATGCAATGTGCTATTAAAACGGCTAAATATATAGGGTTCTGTCAAGTACTCAAGAGCGAAACCGTATCAAGGACTACTACATATTTTTTATTTCCTTTTTAATGACGAAAAACAGACCAGTACCAGTTTTGCAACTGAACGCTACGAGCTAATCTCCGGAGAATAACTAACCTTCTCGGATATCCTCAGTGGTCGTGAACAACACTAGTCGTGACAGCTCCGGACAGCTGACACAACCCTACACCGACATTAATAACGTGTTTTACCTTATTAACCTCATGAATTTAGTCCACATAAGCGATCACCTCCACAACGACGGCACCGTTATTTCCCACAATAATGATCAGCATAGATTGGCTATTTGGTCTCTCCTTCGGAGGGATAGTGGTGCTATATTTTGGAGATGGAAGTATGAGGTGGAACACACTTGCGTTGTCGATAATTTTTTTAATCACTCACATAGACAGTCACACAGGAAGAGAGGACCCATAGCCGAAAATAATTAGTAAGGATAACAAATGAGGAAAAGACAGGAGGCTTACAACTGTGGGTACAACCCAAACCCAGAAGCTCGCCTGCGTAGCACGGAAACATTCAACCTCCGTTGATTAGCATAACAAACGAGCGATTCTTTATTACGCTCAAAAGAGAGTATTGCATAAAAGGCTGACAAAAAGGTATCAATCGAGTGCAGCGGCTAATGGAAGCTATGGACGTCTATTTTAGCGGTCAATCGGAGATCGGGACCGGTCGTACAAACGAAGGAGACAAAATTCCGATCGGGAACTAGATGGAAAGTTCGTTATATAAACAAGCATCAATATGAATTATTATGCCATCCGTGATATCAATTCGTTTCACTGTTTCCGGTACATTAGGCGAGTACCCTATAGCTACACATGCCATGGCACGAAATTCGACATTACCTCCAACCTGAAAACAGGCTTATCGCTGACCACAGGCAACGCAACGGCATTCGCGTTCTTGGTGACACCCATCCACTTCTTCTCATAACCTGACGCGTTGCAATCGCCAGACTTACCCATAAATCCACACCCCAACTCCCGGGAGCCATTACTGATACGGTTGACGTGTAATAGAAGAGATTTACTGATTTTCACTCGTCAAACAAAGCAGTGGGTGGGAGCCGTGAAAAGAAGTGTCTCAAATAGGCACCTAAAACGAAAGGCGATGTAATGGCAGAGTAAATCTTCAGAACTATTGAAATGGCAAACACCACTGACAATGAATAGATATTTAAAGACGATGCGCATGAAAAAAGAATGTTAGGTTTGTTATGACTCTCAAGCTGACGTGAGGAAAGAGTGGACAAGATAGAAACCTGACAAAAACTTGTCACAATCATCCTGGGGTGCCTACACCTCTAAGTTCTCACTGGGACTATTGTAGAACATGGTGGCCACCGGATATCGATAAGCCATATGTTACACTGTCTCTAGTCACGCGCAGCGAGGGGGGAATAACGGTACTTGGGAGATGCAAACAACATCAAAAGCATCCGAAAGTTTCTTAGACTGCCTCACAGTTTTACCAGGTCCAACAAGCACGTTGCGTCGTTCTGGAAGCCTCGGTGTATTGTTTATGACCGAACAGCCGCAGTTTGCGGCACCGGTAGTAAGGGACCGAGACACCTCAGGTCCTCCATGATAGTTGTATTGAAAGGAATGGTCACAAGTAGGCACCCCAAGGTATGCACTGCGCTGGTGGTTGATCGGATTGCAGTTGATCTGTTCGACGAGACATCGTCAGTGCGCACTGACGTTTGCAAGCCAACTGTCAAGCTTGGCGAAAGGATCAACTGCCATCCGATCAACCACCAGTAAACACACTCGGTTTACCTATATTCCGACAAATATGCACTGCGCTTTTCTCACCTCATTCGAAACACTGTGTTCACGCGTGGACACCGTACCTAGAGATACAGCACCGATCAAGGCGACACGACGTATTGTAATACGGTCAGCCTTGGATGAAAAGGGGGCTCCCAAAGAAGAAACTGTCTCGCCGGACGTATGAATCGCAATGATCTAATCAAACTGAAAAGGATGGCCAAAGATCATTCTGTGGTTTCGGTAGCGTACGGCTACTTTGCAAATATATCAAAGTTTCCCTTCTGAGTGTTATCGATTGTGCATCTGAAACGCACAACGACACTAGTCAAATGAGACAAAATTGAGCGAAATTTCTAGATGTTGTTGAGACAGTTCAGTATCTCTCGTGTAGTGTTATAGGAATCTGGTGGTAAGCACTCTTCAGGTCGACTGTCCTGAATATTTCACAGCTGGAAGTGCGTCCAATCATTCACGCTCTCCCACCTGCCAGTGATGTGAACTGTAGCAGGTGGAACCAATGTACCCATGTCACAATGTTTACAGGTGATGAATTGAACCGAATCGACTCTGACGAAGGGCATGCTTCAACATAGGTGGATCTGTTGATGGGTCGACTGTATCCAATCTCCGTATGCCTTTTGTGACTCACATTATTGGTGGCTAATACCTATGCCATTCACTGGGATGTTATAGGCTCAGTAATACTAACTCTGGCTTCGGTGAGTAAAAAATTCTCACTTCCGGAAATGAAGCATCTGAACCGGTTTGCAGTCTGGTAAATGGTTGACAAACAGTGGTGGTGATCATAATTTTGCTAATATTCTCCAAAGAGGGGAGTTGCCGCGCTGTCCACGCGATGGGAAAACAGATCTCAGGGAGGCGGAAAAAATCATGTCTGAGCACCAAATCTGTGCATGGATCACAAAACCCCAAGAGGTTAAAGTTTTGATACACTGTGGGTCCGTGTAGTAGTGGCATAAAACAATGGCCAAAGTTGAAGCACGAGATTGATGTACATGTCGTAGTTCCGCAAAAATTAGATGTCTGAAGGTCCGAATTATAGAAAAATCGAGAAACGTAACTGAAATAACTACCAGTATCAACCAAAGTCTGGAATCAAAAAATGGTCCGGGGCAAGAGGTTGGATGCTGCAGCAACTGGAAATACTAAGGTGACGGAACAAGCGTAGACCCAGATGATGCTTAGCGAGTTTGAATTCACAAGTGCTTTGGAATTCTGTTACTCATCTACCTATCCCATAAAGCAGGACATCGTGAACGAGGACATCATTTTAGCCACAAAATCCGCACCATCATAATCATTAGCACCAGAGACAGAAAATGTTGTCACTGATGCTACATTGGCACACAACCATAAAGCTTGTTTGACCCATCTAAGGCTTAAAGTGAAAGAGAAAAGTGTGAGAGACCTGGTGCTGGTCTATCGCAAGTATTTTGAGTTGCCTACACCTCCAAGCGCTCGGACAGACTATCTAGAAAAAACCGACAGTACGGACCACACCAAAATCGGTTGTACGTGGGCTGCGATACTACCAGCGCGCTCAGACTTCGACAGTTAAGCATAGTTGTATTACGGGGACCCAATCCTGAAAAGCGGACCGCACCAAAAACACTTAAACTCCTTTTACCCTTTTTCACTTTCTTCTGCCAAGTCGCATGTTGTCCACCTCGAGATTTGCGCCACTGTGAAAGGGTCGCGGAGAATAAAACCCATCTCGGTAGACGATATTTTGGCATGCCATGCACATGGCCGGGCCGCCTCAGTTGATGTCTCTCGATTTCTTCCACCGGTTATTGCTGCTGAATAACCAAATATCCGTTTTACAAATAAGATAGGTAATTGTTCAGCTGTAACGCCCTTTCGGTGCCTAGCTGCCATGCCATCCAAAAGAAGCACGAGGGCTGGGATACTGCCAGGTTGCCCAAGCTTAGACAGGGGAAGTCGAGAGGCAGAGGTCGGGTTCGAACCACGGAGCTTCCGGTCAGTAAATTCGCGCCCTAACCACTGAGCCATCTTGCCCCTGTGAGAGATAATAGGAAAAAGTACCTGAGAAGCTATGGCCAATAAACTGATACCTTGGAGGTCTTCACACGATGCCCTTACACCCTTTCCAAATATAGGACACCGTCGGGGCGCTCTCTTCTTTCCACGTTCCAGATTCTTTGGAGTGAAGTCGCCGAGATGGCCATGAGGGACTTACCAGCTTTGAACACTGAAGGAAACAACTCATCTGGACTAGATGGACTGTTGCGCTGAAGCAACAAGATTGCATTTGGACTTCGTCGATGGCGTACTGGTATCGACATCCCACTCGGGTTCGTTTCATCTTTTCAGAAGGTAAGTTGATGGGGGTCAGCTGAACTGTTTTTCAAGACGTTTCCGAGGATTAATTTAGGCCCCATCTTTCTCGAAGACTACTTCACTAACATCACAAACCAGTTGGTCGGATTAGCTAGAGCAGTTTGCGACTGTTTCCTGCTACAAAGGCTTTCTCCACCTCCCGGGATTCACGACAAACCAGCATCTTATGCCATTCCTTCCAGGGATCCGGAGTACACGGTCACAGTCGCTTGTTGTTGGCTTCAAGAAGAGCCATTCTTCGTGTTCATCGGAGTTTGCAGACGACCTAGAACAGTAGTAAAAGCCATCGGCATGGCTTCTTTTACCTTCCTCCAATCGTTATGAAAATCACAATCACAGTCAAGTTCCATAAGCCCCTCATACAACTCGGCTCGATAACGTTTGGCTGCAGAGACGTTTTACAGGCAGTGAAATGAATGCCTTCGCACCAACCGACGTGTCCTAAGGGGGAGGCGAACAGATAAGCGTACCCGTACATTGCAGTAATCGGAGTCCAGTGGTGTACTCACAAATGGACGACACGGTTGTATAGAGGCTCTCCACCGGTAACTGGTTACGGCATGATGCAAATGAGGACGCGGCTAGTTTCCAGTTGATGGCCTCCAAGTCACACGGGGTGCGCGCATTTTCTGTCTAGAATAAGCTATGTTGAGCACACAACCGGGGAAATCGCTCCCAACTGTTCGTGCGATGAGCTTCAACTCCGAATCGGCCATCAAGGTGGGATTTTTCAGAACTTAGTCGGCCAAACTCAGATGTCATATCACCTGCCAGAACCACTATATCTGTACTTCTTGCGACCACGACAACCGTATCAAATCTCGACGGAAGCTCTTTCTCAGCCTTAGAACAATGTCTATATTGGAGTATGCTGACACAGTGAACAATGTTTACCCCGTCGAGATGCACTGGTCTTGATTGAACCAAGCAACCCGACTGTGAAGTGACAGTGGTTTACTAAAATCCAGTCTAGTTAAGCGCATTCAGCTTTGAGACTAAGCACAACGCCCACATGCAGGTACGACGAGACAGTGCATCAGACGAGTGTCTGGTGGGTAACGTGCGAGGAAAACGGGTTCGTTTGAGGTTCGAGGTGCAGGACCGAAATGGGGTCTTGTAAGGATGTTTTGTAGACAGAATACATCGGTTAAGAGAGCGAACAAGGTCTGTTGGCTGATTTGACAAAGTATGCAGGCAAAAACCAACATGTGGATCAGACCCTGTAATAAATAAAGGCCTTGTTTATTTGTTTTACTGGAAAGAAGCTCATATGCGGAGCAACGGCTGGGTAATTGACAGCTAACTGCACCAGGATCCTGCTAGCTTCGGTTCAAAACGTGGATGTCATTGATTAAGGAGTTATGAGGCCGGACGATGTCCCGTTTCCCCAGGTCTAAGAATGGATTTTGGTTGAGGTACCCTACCTAGAGTTTTCGCACAGAAGCCTGACCCATAAGACTGGGGGAATGCAGGGTTTTAATAGGGGGGCCTGCCGCTAGCCTCTCGCTCAAATCTGAACGACCAAATAACTATTATTTGGTTTCCTTCAGAAACTTTTCCTGGACCCAACGGCTTAACAAATTGACACAACTGATCACAGGGGGATGGCCTGGCCCTGGGACACAGGGAGTGAGGCATAAACGTCCAAATCCTAATGAGTCTGTGCACAACAAGTGTCCTTTCAGCATCACCGGACTCTTTGGTTTCAAAAGTATTTTGACCACACGGAATGATGTGCTGGTGGTTGCAGCCAATCCTCAGCTATTGGACCATGGTCTTGGGAATGCAGTAGTAAAAACCAAACACCTCGTCGTACCACGAGCAGGCTACGCAGCGAGCGGAGGCATGGTCTGATCAGTCAGAATCTCGACCAATCAGAACCGAGTAGTTGGGGCGCGCCGCTTCTCGCCCCCTCACAAAGATCCTTGCTTCAGGTTGCGGAAAATTCTGTACTAACCCTCTACAAATGAATAATTTCTCTTCGGGCCCAAAAAATTTGCCTGAGGTTGCCAAGACTGTTGACATACCACAGTGAGTGGAAGAGGAGTTTAGAAACTATCGAAATTGGTTCCGTTTTTTCTCTCGTGCAAAGCTGTGAAAGAGTTCTTCCGTTGTTTAATTTATTTACAGACGTAACACGTGTCGTTTTGTTGAATTTCCTACTGTAATGTAACCTGTACGTGGAATTCCCTGTCATGCCGCCCATATTTACTGCAGTGCACCCACATGCACCCAAGCACGATCCAGATTACTGCAGACGACTCCATCTGTCTATCAGTGGACAACCACAGGTTTCAACAAAATGAATGTCCATCGAGTGTAAAACTCTGAATTCAGTGTCAAGCTTGCCCAGCCTGGTGGCATTTTACACATGCAATTTTGTAGCCTGACCAGATAAGCTAATTATTTAACAATCCCGACCCGCTTGTCTGTGCCAGCTGCTTCAATATTGGGAGCTATGCACTCCACGACTATCAAGACGGCTGCCCATAACCTTCCAAATCCGAAAGGCCAGTGTGGATTTTAATTTTGATGGCGACACTCGGGGAAAAACGTGTTTTCTAATAAAACTCTGGAAGTTGCAAACACGAAGAACGAAGCGGCCTGGACGAGAGACGATTGTGAACTTTCCTCTCTGAACGAGTAACTAGCGCTCTCCATCCTGGGTAATTTAAATGCAAAGACGATTATTCATGTCTCTGATGCGGTAATCACGACCGCCGCGGCCTCTCTAGCGGACGGGCGCGTGAAAGATATCAAACTGATTATTTTGGCATCGCTCTCCAGAATAAGCGTGTCAACAAAATCGTCGCTCCTTGTTGGTTTCATGATAGTCTGAATACAAATTGCTCCAAGCTGAGTTGTTACTCTGAGTGAAAAAAGCAAATATTTAGGCTTCTAGCTGACATTTTCTCCTCAATTCCTGTACGGGGGACCTTAGAGCGACCTGCCAGCATTCAAACGTTCTACCCAAAGATCAACCCTATATCAGAAAACCACCCCTCGAGGCGCCAAAAGTGAGCCACAGCAGTCCAAGCTAGAATGCAAAAACAAGCTTCCTCTTGGCAACATATCAGCCGACCTCAAACCTACGGATAACCAGCATCAGTAGAAGTGTTATACAGGACCGTCGTCCAGAAAATTCACGAGGATAAGGCAAAGTTCGTTCCGAATAAGCAGCACGTAGTCGGATGGGCCGCAAGTCACCTAGAAAGGTTCGGTGTCTTCTGGAAGAGGTTTCGACTATTTTTCACAAAGTTGGCCACAGGCGGCAGACGATGAAATGGCGTTTCGTAAGGTGCGGAACAGCTGTAAATAAGATATCTTCCAATAGAACATGCGAAAACAAGCCACCATACTAGATCTCACTAAAAAAATGTGCTTTTCATGAACGGGAGGATTTGTCACAGAAATAAGAGAACAGCGTTCTCCTTGGTGGACAGGAACGGTGACTTCACGGGTGACCTGTTAGCGATATCTGAAGTCTACAGAGAACACTATGCAGGTCTGTTGGTAGTGTGAGGAGATGTGGGATTTTTGTGGAGAATTCGTCCTGTAAGTGAAGCCAATCTATGCTGAAATGATGAGAAGCACTGTACAGCTGTTTCATCCTTATTGGGAATCATCAGCAGTGCTCATCTCACGAAACTCCGGAGAGTCTGGAACCCGCGACCTCCTGGCTAGCAGTTTGAACACTTAACCGTTCGGCCACGGGCGGCTGATCAGCGGTGTGATTAGCTCGCATTTAGACAGGATATAGCGCCGCTCATCCTTCAATCACTGGATCCCCATCACACGGTCACACGCGTTGACTGGCTTCTCGAGCAACGAATTTGCAGGTCTTTATTCTTTCCCAGCAACTTCGTCACACAAACTTATCAAGGCGTGACTGCCACCGGTCGCTAACCAACATGCTCTTCACGGAGGAGGACCTTCGTGAACTCTTGCACGAGACAAACCGTTTGTGCGCGTTGGCACCGGGACGATAAAAATCCCAAGATCCTGAAGAAAACTCTGTTCACAGTAGCACAACGTTTCCATTCGATGTTTCGCCAGTCGCTCAACGAATGTCGCCCTCTTGTCTAGAAGGAAGCGGTTGTTAACCAATCTACAAAGCTGATGACCGAATATCTCCCAAAGGCTACAGGATCACTAGCCTCACTAGCAAGCCGTGCAAGGTAATAGAACGCATTCTGAGTCAAGCCATCCTAGATCACCTTACCACCAATAAGTTGATACCTTCAGCTCAGCCAGAATTGCATGACGAACATGATAGTATTTATGGACAGCTTAACCCAGGCCAAGGATGCCACATTTTTCGATCTCTCGGAAGCATCCAGAGAAGGTCTTAGAAGCCTCGCTGGTCCAAAAACCCAAGTATTACAGGATTTGGGGAAAATTCTACGATGGATAAGTGTGTTTCTATCAGACAGAATATTTGAGGTGAAAGTAGGTTCGACCTATTCTCCTCCGGCGCCGGTTTCCATAAAATTTCCTGAAGACTCCGTTTTGAAACCACTGCTGTTTATTGTATACGTCAACGATCAACCAGATGTTCTTGCAAATCCATTTCTACGCTTCGCCGACGACTTGAAATTCTGGACTTTCAATGCTAGTATCCCCCAACTGAACGTAGACGCTGAGAACCGTTGGTCGATTGAACAGCACCCGCCTTTTGACGACGGAAAACGCGTCCGTATGACATTCGGGGAGAGACTCAGCAAACGTCTTAATCAAGCTTTGTCAGAATGAACCAGAAGACATGGATTAAGAAAAGGATTTGGACGTCTGGCTCTCTCCTGACGTGTTTTTCCCGCCGCATCATGGAAAATCGGTCAAAATGCAGTCGTTGCTCTGCGGATGTTTCGGCACAACTTCTATACGCGATTAATACTACTCGCATGGACTTACAAATACTCCACGCAGCCTATGTCAAACCGCCTCCTGAATATGCCAACCAAGTTATCTACTCAGGAAGCACGAAGACGTAACCCTTATCTGGCGTGTCCAGTGAGCTGCTACGAAAATGTTTGCTAGCCTTAAATCCGGGGACGATAAAACGTGTCTCGCGGTGCTTGGCCTCTTTCTTCCGGGGTAACGCTGTCCCCGAGGAGAACTAGTACTCACTTGTGCCCTGTTTGAACCATGTTTGGCCAACAGGTTTACCACCAGTGAACATAGTAAAAAGATTTTCAAGCTCAAAGCGCACACTTTCATTGGGCAATTTTTTCTCTTTTCCGGTAAATGCTGCGTACAATGACCGACCGTTCTCCACGCTACTTCTAGTACCCAGTTTGTAGCATTATTAGACAATTTTTCATGCGAATTCCCGCGCTGGCAAGCTTACTGCACTGCGTTGAGAACTTAATGAGCAGTGTTACACACTTTTGCGATAGTGCCTTTCAGGTGAACTGCAGCCACTGAACAGGAAGGACGAAACCAAGAAGGACTTGGGCGAAGTCCAGGAACCTGGGTATTGCTAAATGAATCCATGAATCCATGAATATGTGAAAGTCCTTTCAGGGCGTTTAGGTCAGTTGAGGCCCGGGTCCGGGAATCCTGGAGGGAACGTCGCTTACACTGGCAAAGCACTTATACCTGGTGTTCTGCTGGCCACCCGACGAAGGCAAACGTTCCTCTACTTGGAAGGGGGCAACTATCACGCTAATAGTGACACTAGTGACAAACTTTCCGCCCCGCCTTCAAATGTTTACCGGCCTAACGTGCAATTTGATGGAACACATTCCGGAAAGGGCCATCCGGACCTCCTGATTTGCCGCAGCTTGATATTCTGAGCACGACGTGGACGACTTTCAATTCCTCTTGTGTAACGAGAGTGCTCGTACTCATTGACAGCTTGACTCAAGCGCCTTCGTCACAGTGTGAATCAACAGTAGTGTGGTCATCTTCCAACTGGTGCAGATTCTGACCCCACCCCGATTTCAATGTGAACGTGAAAGGCGGTTGAAAGCGTTAAGTTTTACCACACAAGTTGCACCTTCCGTTTGACTCCTGGTGTATGCTTCAAACTAGCCAGAAAGGTGAACTTTTCAATGGAGTTTAATTAAGGAATTCTTTCTAGCTCGCCAAAGATGCAGGATATACTCTTCGTGACAAGTGTTGGAATGATGGGTTCCAACTCTTGGAACGTCCCCTCGACTACAGGTGACTAAAGTAAGTTCACGGTGAGGTACACCACGCCTTGTGGATTTCATGGTTACCGCGGGTCTGGCCACACCGGAGGCAAGTGGTAGAAAATACGATACAGTGTCCACTCAGCACTTGACATCCGACACCGATATATGTTCTATTTTGTTTCAGCTAATAAACTGCAGTTTGACATATACGGTCTCACCCATTTAGTCCGCGGTCTGATTAGCACACAGAGCATTCCACTGCTGCCCAGAAATTCAAGACCATCGGAAAGAAGAACACCACACCAGTCCCATGAAAACTATATACCGCCCCTGAGATATCGTACGAGTCACGCAGGTGGAAGCGGGTCGTAGGCCACGTGAAGCTCACGGTAAAAGTTTGATGCTAGGCACACTCGCACCGAACAAATCTACTTTACAAAGTATTTTGTCAATTAAATCACCGGAAAGCCATCACAAGCCTTTCAAGTCGTGAGTTGAGCCAGAACCATCGGCTCCGGCACCCTGTTGAGCTGCCACAAAGCAAATCAGGGCGGTGGTCGGATGGACTGCGCTGCTGAGACTGATGTGTCCGGGGGCAAGCCTTTTTGGCCGCTCTAAAACTTGTCGGGTAGAAGAAAGCACCACGGTGCGGTTACACAGTGAGAAAAGACATACCCTGTTTGGTCAGAATCTCAGCAAATCGGAGACGAGCAGTTGGGGCACGGCGCTCTTCTCCTCGTCGTGAAAGACAATCGGCATCCGGCAAACGGAAATGATGTTTCAGAAATTACGAACTTCTCGTGTTTATCAAATCATAGTTAAACTATGTGTCCGATGCGTTCTGAAAATTGCCCGTGTTTATGGTTTGTTTGAATGAGCAAAATTTTAATGTCAAAAGTTCCGAAATTTGAAATCAATACCTAATAAAACATAATTACCAGACTTGCCGGGAAATGTAGCCCTCTTAAAATGGACAAAAATTGCGGGGATTTCCACAGGCACAATAATTTGTGAAACTTGCAAGAGCCAATGGTACGCTTGCTGATAAAAATACGCGAAAAAATCACTCCGTTTCTAGATTTCATCCGGTAGCCTGTGCTTGAGTGGACGAACGCGGGAGCCCATCCTTTTATCTTGCGAAGCGTTACTGCCAGTATTCGTCCTGGTTATAAACATTCATTAACCCCCGATAACCCGTGCCGGCTACGAAAAACGTGAGACTAGCAACATATAACCCGTACCAACATCATTTCTCTTCAATGGACAGAAAAGTTGGATGTCACCAGTTACAGACGACATATGCTCGTAGGCCGATATTTTCGGTAAGGTATCCTATGTGGCCCTGTAAATATTCAGGTCCTGTTTATCGGCAGCAAAACCCTCCATTACAAACGGCAAAGAATACGAGCTTTCCGTAGCCTCCAGGGGGGGTTGCAAGATAGCTGGAAGCTGGAGATTTACATAGCAAGCTGCCAATAATAACACAATCTATTGAATTTAATAACAATCTATCCATTTTAGTTCAAGGGAGATCCTGAAATTCTCAGTTGCGTATGCTCCACGTTGCTTGAACAATACAGGGATTTGAACTCAGCTGAGGGGCAGATGGCTAGGAGTCCAAAATGCCTAATCAGCAATTAAGATTTAACCTCACACTACCAACAAACCCACTTCTATCATAGCGGCCAGATAAGCAAAAGTAGCTGATGCATACAAACAGCACGCTCCCACCCACTTTGACCGAAAAAGTCAATGGTCCAAAGTAAGCGAGATAAAAAGTTGAATTTTAATTAGTTAAAAGTGATCAAGACCCGGTTTCCACGGTGTGTAGTTTTCTTTGAGCTGTTGAAGTCCAGAAATATAAAACGATAAACGAGTATTTGTTTATCAAGTTTTGTAATCATTATCGCGGCCTTTGATGTAATATAATGAGCAATCCCTTGGACACCAACGGTCACTGCAATTTAGGTGGGTTGCGAATCCCAAAACATCCTACCTGAATTGAGGTATGCGTCCACGTTAACCGGCGGTAGGTGGTCCATCACGGATGGTGAACGTATGCGCGGTAGGATTTGCCCCTGCACAACCCACCGCCTAATGATACTAGTGGATTTCATTATTTCTAGCAGCTGGGGTTTTATTGCCACGCGTTCAAGTTCTTTACGAAGGCGATCAGAAGATGATGGCGGTGGCTTGGAAACAAAAATGAGCGACATTTTTATCATGTGGTTTTTGGGCAGACAACTACAGTTGGTGGGTGGGGAAAAGATCCAGAAAATATCTGTGAATAGTGCATCTTGCCGCTTAGGACGGATCCATCTCTGAGTACCGCGAGCAAATAAATACAAAGAAGCCACATCGCCCGGTGTGAGGGAAACGGGCTTTGCCCACCGGGAGCAAAATAACCTGCTTTCACTGAGAACCATAGGCTGAGTTACCTCACCTTGTGAGTTCTAGCATGAGGTTAATGTGGTCCTGTGAGTCCTGGTCCCAGCCGCAAAATGAGGTTGGACGTATACGTAGTGTTTTGGCAGCAAACTTGTACAACGCAGCCGCCACATTCCGGGATTTCCCTGCGGCCACAGTCATACGACATGCGCATCTCGTATTATCTCGAGAACTTGGCGGACATGGAAATAGTACAACATACCTGCTCGGCCGGCCACTACTACGACCGCCCGCATTTGTGCCGCCAGTCTGTTTTCACCCGATGATATTTGACCAGTATCTCCCTTAACACGCTGAACGACTTACATATGTAGGAAAACTGCCCACTTTCTACGCAGATATACATGCCCGAAAGCCCGGTTCCCAAGCCATCTGCGATTAGGAATGTTCAATATCTGCGTCTGCGAACCGCATATTAGTTGATTAGAATGCACACCCAAATTCGTTCGCCGTGTGTGTTAAATCTAAATTCATTACATCTGAGAGGTATCGAGACAGCGCTATATGTTAACTTCCGGCGAAATATATGTGGATGCGTGGTCCTTCCCATAACTTAAACACAATTATTCTTCCGGACTCGTGCAGTTTCGCCAGGACCGAAGGCACATCATCTGCCGTAACAAACCATAAATATACGCGAATGAGCAGGCCGACACTCCTGGTGAGGGATTAGGATTTCCCCAGTGGTTGGAACCGTGGAAAGTTCGTCGAACACAAACTGCCGCAACTCATACTGAGGCGTTTCATATTTCAGCAGTGCATCGTAGCTGCCCAGCTGCTTTCGGTTAGAGATCGATTTACAAAAAGTCTACCGAACAAATATTTAGTCATTATACGAGTACGCCTGAGACAATAAGAAGTCACCGATAGGTGGTTTCCGCGCCTCCTTAGACAAAATTGGACTGGGTGCCGGTGATCCGCGTTCCGTCTGTCATTATCAAATGTGCTCAGCTTATTGAACAATTCTGATTTCTTAACTTTTGCTTGATTTCTGGAGTTACTTGTTGCATTTGTGGCAAACCCACTCGTAAAGCAAAACCTATTAGAGCGTCTTCACGCGTTTCACGAACAAATGCAACACGATCAAACCCCCTGCGTTCATTTGAAACTTTTTCAAGTGCTGCCAAAAATAAATACCAGACAGGTGTTAATTTTTCAACAATCACACCTGAAGCCAAGTCCACAAGTTGCTGAATCGTAGCAGTGCAAATTTGAAACTGAGCGGAAGCCAAAATTTCGGAGGGGGCTTAACTGAAACGCATTTTATCCCGGGTAAGGCAGATTTTAGAGATTTTCGGTTTAGCACTCACAGTAGCGTGTGTTATTTCAACGACAATGTTTTCTTACCCTGCTGAGCGCTTTCGGGGAAAATGGCATATGCGAGATAAGAATGCGCTTCACAAAGAACATACAGCTCTTGTAATGTAAATCTGTGTGTGATTATTTTTTCTCTCCTTGAGAGTTTATCCTAAGTTCGACTGAAGTTTCGTACGCAATAATATGAGGATGATGAAGACATGATCAAGAGTTTTCGTGCTACAGTCTTAGGTACATAGCCATAATCGGATCTTCCTTTTGAAGAATATGCGCGACAGCTCTGAGCATTCTGTACGATGCTTCAAGCATATATATGCTTCAAGCATATGCTTCAAGCATATATATGCGGTGAGAGGACTTGCAATACCTTCCAAAATAGTAATAGTCACCCTTAATCTACCACTGGTTTGCTCTTGTGTTGTCGTTCCTTTCTGCAGCCTGGAGGTTGATTCACCTATGATCCGTGGCAATACCTCTAGTTCTGGCGTCGAGTCAAGTGCGGCTTGTTCAAAATACCACAGTGCCGAACCCGAGAGGGGTCATATCACCGGCGTTTTTGTCATATTTCGGCACATTAAGAATGAATGACATTGTATAGGTCTCACCCAAGCATTTAGTTGCTTTACTTTTGCTTTCAAACCTGCTCGTCTTTCACATTAAAGGAGCCCTTTTACGACATTCCGTTTGTTATCTGGTGTGGCTTCTGACATGCGCGCCAGATTCAGAATTTGCTCGTTGGTAATAGCTTCCTCCTGCGTTCGGCATAGCAATTTGGCTACAAAATGCATTGGGTTTTATCACTGAAACTATGTATGGCGACACGCTTTTGAGTGCTGAAAACTCACAGCTCTAATGATGCACTCACGTAGCTGCGGCTGCCCCACTTACTGCTTCTTTCACTGAAAACTCCCCAAACCCAGGAGATAATGAAGGACCGCTTAGAAGCTGACTGCAGCAATCGAATTGTCCATCGTGCTTTTAATCGTAGGTCTGCCATCGGTTGTACGGGTTTAGGCTTAACTCTTGTCCTTGGTCAGATTTTCTACTACCCTCTATAAGGCTTGTTGAGTGCGGCCATCAAGGCCCGTCCTATTATGGTACTATAACACTCACTGTTGCTACTTCGTATATATTTAAAATTGCCTCCCATCTTCAATGACTGCCGTCACGGTGACAAATCAATGAACCGCCCTTTTTGGACTGGTGCGGTTGAACCTTATGTCAGTTTTACAAGATTTATATTTTCCGTTTTCCTTACTGTGCGAATCGTTTCCACCGGTTTTTTATACTACTTTTGTACCAAAATCTTGGTTAGATAAAAATTTGTTTTGATGCGTGGGTTTACGACCCGGTTCGATTCCGTTGTTGACTGTTGATCCATATCGGCTTTTCTTGCTTTTTGGAGTACCTCACCGTTTGGCGAAAACCGTTGAGGTTTGTAATTTTGTGTTTCATGTAGCTTATTTCATTTTTATAGTATAGCACATTTGGTTAACCATTCGTTCGGAGTTTCGCCGGTTTGATTACTGACCTTGGCGCCCGTTGCTCAAGAAATCGAAACGGTCGTTACGCTCACTATTATGGTAGATAGCTTTGAAAAACACGTTCCTCCCAGCGAAAGAGGAACACCTTCTTCAGACGACTGAAGACCGTGCTACATAGGCTTTGGCTGTAATGGTTTGTCAACTATCGGTTTTCTTCATTTACTGCTCAATTAGGAGTCCTTTGGCTAGTTCTTTTAGCTTAAATAGTCCATTTCTATACTGCGGTCTGCTTTCGTAATCTCAGCTGACGGATCCATTATTTTACTGCGGGTCCACATCCTAGGCAATCCCAGTTTGTCCTCTGGGCGCATTGTAGTTTTTTAAATTAGCTTAAACCTTACTTTCACAAGGTGCCAAATCCTTCCGAGAAAACACTTTTTTGTTCGGTTGAACAATGATTCAGTGTTGAGAAATTTTTCAACTTAGGCTTCGTTGGTCTGCCACAACAAAGCTAGGCCCCTTTGAAGCTGATCACGTGAGGTAAATGTAGTAGCTGCTTCGGTGTGTCAGAGAGTTTGCGCGTGTGCGTGTCCGTTCGTCGTTTCACCGTCGACCTGACATGTGACTTGAGTGGCTGATTGGATGTGTGTCCGATTGGTTGGCTCGCGTGAGCGCTGTGGGTTGACTGGATATGTGACTCAGTTGTTTTGCTTGCCTGCCACGAAAGCGGACCAGTTTGGCCGCGTGTACCCAATACACCCGTGTCCGTACTTACGCGTTCTTCTGACTTACTGTGAACTACAATACTGGCGAGGGTCTGACGAACCCATCTTACCAAATGTCTATCGGAAAGCTAGAAGAATTTACTGCTACTGGAGGTTCCTGGAACCAATATGTGGAACGGGTGAATTGTTACTTTCTTGCTAACGAGATCACCGACGACAAGCGGAAAGTGAACATACTTCTTACGATTTGTGGTTCGGCGACATACAGTTTGATACGCAGCTTGGTCTCTCCTGATTTACCAAATACGAAAACTTTTGACGAGCTTGTGTTTATCGTTTCCAAGCATTACAATCCTAAACCTTCTGTTATCGCTCAGAGATTCAAGTTCAATACAAGGGTACAAAAGGAAGGAGAATCCATTGCGGATTTCGTAGCGGAATTACGGAGTCTTACGGAGCACTGTGACTACGGAGATTTTCGGAACGATATGCTCAGAGATCGATTGGTAGTTGGTGTGAGAAACGCCCGCATACAACAGTGTTTACTTGCTGACAGTAACTTAACTTTGGAAACGGCTTACGATACTGCGGTGGCATTGGAAGCAGCAGAAAATAACGCAACCTTGTTACAATCTGTGCAACCTACCGTGACATCAGAGTCGGTGGATTCATCGTATCAGGTGAATCGATTACAGCAACCGTCGAACAGAACACAGTTTAAGTGTTATCGTTGTGGAGGCCGTCACAATCATCCGAAGGATTGCCGGCACACACAAACTGTTTGCAATCGCTGTAAGAAACGAGGCCACCTCGCGAAAGTGTGCCGCTCAGCACCAGCGTTCGATACTAGCGCTGCTGTTACAAATCAAGTTACAAGGTCGGAAATCCCAGAATACGTCCTTCATGCAGCCGCTCCCACCAACCGCGTTCAACCGCCGTATCAAGTAGAACTACAGGTGAACAGTGCGCCAATGGTTTTCGAGCTGGATACGGGTAGTGCCGTAACACTATGCAGTGAAAAGTCATGGCAAGACAACCTGGGACCGACCGTGAAAGGTAACCTTCAG
The DNA here is from genome assembly GCF_000715545.1 of Opisthorchis viverrini. Taxonomy (NCBI): domain Eukaryota; kingdom Metazoa; phylum Platyhelminthes; class Trematoda; order Opisthorchiida; family Opisthorchiidae; genus Opisthorchis; species Opisthorchis viverrini. The sequence continues at coordinate 9,646 of NW_008752187.1, read as the reverse complement.
CAAGCCCCAGTCCGGCTTCGAACATATACAGGAGAAGAGGTGAAGTTGCTGGGGACGAAAAATGTGAATGTTTCATATAAGGGTGTGACGGTGAACGAAACCATATATATTGCTGAAGGAAGTGGTCCAAACCTGTTGGGACGTGATTGGCTTCAACAACTACCCATACTTACGTTAAACCAGGTCTCGACACTCCCGGAGGTTCAATCTCTTATCCGCAATTATGAAGAAGTATTTTCTGAGCCGAATACTGGCAAGTTCTCCGGGGGAAAGGTGAATATATACGTTCCGCCTGGAACACAACCGCGATTCCTGAAGGCTCGGTCATTGCCCTACTTGATGCGTCCAAAGGTTGAAGAAGAACTTAACCGTTTGCAACGGGAAGGAATAATTCAAAGCACGGAGTTCTCGGAGTGGGCCACACCAATCGTGCCAATACTGAAACCGGACGGCACAGTTAGAATTTGCGGTGACTATAAAACCACGGTCAATGCCAGCACACCCCCAGAACATTACCCGTTACCTAAAATCGAAGATGTCTATGCACAAATCGGTAAGAGCAAATATTTTTCAAAACTAGACCTAGCTCATGCTTATGAGCAATTGGAATTAACGGAGGAGGCGAAACCTGTTACAACCATCAGTACTCATAGAGGTCTGTTTATGTTTAATCGCCTTCCTTTTGGAATCCATTCCGCTCCATCCATATTTCAACGCACAATTGAAAATGTTATCGCGGGGATACCTAAAACGTTCGTCTATCTAGACGATATTCTGATAACCGGGTGTACCATTGAGGAGCATTTAAAGTTGCTGAAACTGGTACTCGATCGTTTGAAGGAGTGTGGACTACGAATAAAGAAAGAGAAGTGTGACTTCCTGGTAGATCATGTGGACTATTTGGGTTTCCGCATCAGTGCGGATGGTTTGGCCCCTCTAGCCGAGAAAATACGTCCAATATTAGAGGCACCGCAACCAAGGAATAAACATGAACTAAGATCTTTCTTGGGCATGGTTAATCACTATGCGAGGTTTATCCCGCAAGCTGCCACACTTTTTCACCCACTGAATTACTTGCTACGTCAGGGAGTCAGCTGGATTTGGAATCAAGAACAAGAGAAGGCGTTTCAACAGGCGAAACGTGCCCTTACGAATCCTCCGGTGCTTACTCATTTCGATTCAACACAGCCCATTGTTCTCGCTTGTGATGCTTCACCATATGGTGTTGGAGCTGTGTTATCGCAGAAGGATAAATCGGGAATCCTCAAACCAGTTGCTTACGCTTCACGATCTTTGTCGCCTTCTGAGAGGAATTACGCACAAATTGATAAGGAGGCATTGGCGATTCTGTTCGGAGTAACGCGCTTTCAGCACTACCTTTTCGGACAAACGTTCGACATATTTACGGACCACAAGCCTCTACTTGGAATTCTCGGAGAAAATAAACCAATACCTCAAATGACGTCGCCTAGAATGCAACGTTGGGCCTTAAAACTTGCATGCTATCGGTATCATTTGCGGTATGCTCCAGGACAAGGGAATCTCACAGCGGATGCCCTAAGTCGCCTACCATTACGAGATGTACCATTACACACACCGAAACCGGCCGAACTGGTAAATCTAATGAGTTGGGTTGATGATTTGCCTATCACTGCTGCGGAAATACGAGTAGAAACAAGAAAGGACCCAGAGCTCTCACGAGTCCTTCGTTTCACTTCATACGGGTGGCCGGAGAATGTTGGAAGTGCACTAAGCGGATTCTACGAACGATCGTCGGAGCTAAGTGTAGAGGACGGATGTTTATTATGGGGAGCAAGAGTGATAATTCCGAGGCGCTACCGTCCGGACATTTTAAGGGAATTACATTCAGGCCATCCAGGTAACACGCGAATGAAGGCTTTAGCCAGACACTATGTCTGGTGGCCTGGTATCGATCACGATGTGGAAATGGTCGTGCAAGGGTGTGAAGCGTGTCAGCAAAGTAGGGCTTTGCCCGCAGCAGCGCCCATATCACCATGGCAGTGGCCGTCACGACCGTGGAGCCGCATACACGTGGATTATTGTGGCCCTGTTGAAGGTTACATGATCCTGGTGATTGTCGATGCATATTCCAAGTGGATAGAGGCGATACCCACTAGAACTGCATCTAGTGCGTCGACCATGTCTATACTTCGCAGCGTTTTTGCATTGCATGGTGTGCCTGATACGATTGTTTCTGATAATGGCACGGCTTTTACCAGTGCGGAATTTCAGCAGTTTCTGAGAGCCAACGGGATTGAGCATGTTCTAACACCACCATACCATCCCGCTTCTAACGGCCTGGCGGAACGCGCGGTGGCAACGGTAAAGAATGGATTGAGAAAACAAAGCCCAGGTCCCCTACAAACAAGGTTGGACAAGTTTTTGCTGCAGTACAGAATTACGCCGCACACTACTACTGGTCAGGCTCCCTGCGAATTGCTAATGGGACGAAGACTTCGAACACGTTTGGATCTACTGCGGCCGGATTTGGCGCTTAGGGTCAAACAACAGCAGTGCTCCATGAAGCAAAACGCAGATAAACACGCCCGACCTCGCACATTACGAGATGGCGAGGAGGTTTACGTCAAACTTCAGCCTTCAGATAACGAATGGGTACGTGGATGTGTGAAGTCGACAAACCGTAACCTTATTGACATGCTGTTAGAAGACGGGAGGATAATACGCCGTCATTTAGACCATATCAGAACTAGGAAGCATGGACCGGATGCGGAACAAACACTGGAGACGCCAGTGCAGGTGGACTCCGGAGTGAAGCAAGAGAGCTTGGAAACACCCACAGATGCGCCAAGGTGTCTGCGGCGGTCGGCTAGGGAGTCAAGGCCGGTCGAACGTTATCAAGCTGGAGTTGGCTAAATCTAGCGGTGGAGGACTGTAGTAGCTGCTTCGGTGTGTCAGAGAGTTTGCGCGTGTGCGTGTCCGTTCGTCGTTCCACCATCGATCTGACATGTGACTTGAGTGGCTGATTGGATGTGTGTCCTATTGGTTGGCTCGCGTGAGCTCTGTGGGTTGACTGGATATGTGACTCAGTTGTTTTGCTTGCTTGCCACGAAAGCGGACCAGTTGGCCGCGTGTACCCAATACACCCGTGTCCGTACTTACGCGTTCTTCTGACTTACTGTGAACTACAATAGTGAAAAACCTAGTGTGACAAATCCTGATGCAAGTTCGATAATCAAGACTGATACCTTTGTGGCTCATTCAGATAAAAGTCAGTGCATTGCCATCAGTAAATCTCAGAGGCAATTTGAATATTACCTGATCAACCAAATGTAGCTGATTGGTGTAGACCAGTTTTAGCAATAATATCCGTTGGCCTGCGCTATGCCAGCTTTTGAATACAGGGTCAAAGCTCTCTGCTGTGCGATAACAAAATTTTCATCAATATCTCGCTAAGACTCCATTATGGGAGTGTCGTTATACATCTTCGCATAATGCGTAAAGTTCTGGTTAAAAAAGATTTGCTTTGGTGTCCACGAGGAACAGGTCATTTTTCCACAGCCTCGAAGTAGCAACGTTGCACATCGTCCAGAATGTAGCCGGTACCGCAGCTTGGAGTGGATCCTGCGGCACATCAATATATGTGCGAGTGTGGTGTCTGGTTGGAGAGTTTCATTTGATGTGGTCGCGTTTGGCTTTTCGCCTTTCAACTCAAACCGGAAAAAAGTCTTCTTTGGAAATCTCGCTGGCGAAGTATATGGATAACTTGATTCAAGTAAGCTTAGTCATCGTTGGCAGTTAAACGTAAGCCAACTGTTGAATAAATAGAATACACTGAAAAGAATAAAAAGGCTGGTGTGCAAATGCTTCAAAATTATTTCTGATAAAAATTCAAAAGGTAATTAACCACCGTAGGCTTTAGCAGAGGCAGCATCCTCACTTCAGTTTTGATCACGGAATTTAAGACACCCGTGCGAGATAGTTCTATTCATTCCATCTCCGTAGCTGTTGTGCTTTCTGCGCCTTATTTGAGTGTTCTTTGATTTCAGTCCAACATTTGTTTTGGAGGGAGTTTGCTTCAAAATGGCCAACCTTTAAACAGGTGCCATTTCAGCTCATTCTGATTGCAACTTGATCGCTAGGGCATCTCTTTGAGACTTTATTGTTTCGTTAAACGACCAGAAAGCGTTGCTTGTGAAAATTCAAGAGGCATGATTTCGTAAACAACTAATTGCACTCTGAATTTAGCCAGAGAGCCGAAGATTTCGCGAGCTCATGCCACTCATTCAATCGTGGTCCTTTATATTCTACCCTCAAACCCCCTAGCACGTCCACGATCAACAAGACTAATGCAAGATTTTTGGCCAATCTTTCGGACCCGTGACACTGGCCAGTTATACCCCAAGTTGAGAGTGCGGAGATGAAGTAATCCGTGCCTCTTTTCTACTAGAATGCTTCGTTCAATTTGGCTGAACAGCAGTTGTTGGAATTTTATCAGCGCTATCTCCATCGAGGTCAGCGTCAACAAAATGTTGATGAGTGGTCTAACTCGTACGGTCACTGGTAGCTGACGCGAATCATCCAGAAACTTGTGATGTGGGAGCTGCATGCTCCTTGTCCACATATTGTCCTGCTTTGTGCATGCAAGGCCTACCTCAGCAGGAGTTTTATCAGGACCTGGGCACACTTGAGAAGAATTCGCACTGAGCGTACACTCATTGATGAGGCAACCGACCGATGTATTTGAAATCCGTGCTATCAGTTAATATCCAGCTCGTCTAACTGATGGTCGGATGTGTGGGTATTTTGCATATTTGTGGCAGGCTATCCCTGAGAAATCGCTGGAAATCGTTTTCTTCTCTTCGTCAGAAGGCTTCGTTCAAATTAATTAGTACGTTTGTGTAGTGATGGAGCACAATTTTCTGCCAAATAGATGTTGATGTAACCAGACGAAGTGGAGAAATACATATCCGGCCTTTGGAAGGACAGCACCAAGAAGGTTCCCCAGTTATTTTAATGTGTACTTTTTCAAGCATTTGGCCCAAGTGACCATCTTTGGTTCACTCCTACGCATTTTCATAATGGCCCCAACATTTCATCACAGCGTAGTAGGGCTAGATTGTATTTTTGACGGTCAATGGAGTCTGAAAATGGAGACCCAAATACTCGATCAAAAAAGGCAGTTCGTTGCAGGCTTCCTTAGTCGATAGCCGCATAGTCGGTAGCCGTGAAGAATACCGATATCTGTTCTTGGGCTAACGGTCACGCTAGTCTTTTTCAACTTATCGTTGAGGATTTGGTCTCAGTGTCGGAAGATGTTCCGTAATTCATAGATCATATAGCATCTTGGATTGAGGATGGCTGGCGCGGAAACCGTGGTCAAGATAGTTGGAAGGAGTTGTGTTTGATAACCTTCATACCCGTCCGCGTAAAATGACACCCAGCCATGCAAGCAACCAAATCTTTTGAAATGGGCTAATAGTATTAGCATAAAACAGCTTACATTTGTAACTTCGGCAGAAAATTGAAACACGATGGAACGTTACAATTGCATATAGCAGTCTTAACAAAAAGAGTCGCGCCAGCTAGTGGGCCTTGTGAGACACGGGAAGTGTTTGTTGGGCAAAGTGCACAAGTGATGAACGAAGGCACCATAAAACACGCCTTTTAATCGTGACCAGCCATGCGCAAACGTCAGCAGTTTTACTAATAGTGACCATCCACAGGAGGAAGAGGCACTTCCCGCCTGTTCTTTATCAAACCAAGTCTTTTTTGTTTTGCTACCCTGGAACTCTGGTTCTAGAGGCGCGATGTGACCGTCAGTTCCACTATTGCTTTAACTTTCGTTCTCTACTCCAATCCAGCTAACCATGGGCCTATTTATCTAACCAAACTTTGACCAATCGTCTTTCACACATCCTGCAACTCACTTTTACACAGGCATTTTTCACTGCTTAATTTGTCCATATTTTATTATAAGCCACTGGTAACTTCCACCGCTGTTGGTTATGTACAGTGTTCTTTTTGAAATGCAGCCTCAGGCACCAACAAAATTATATCAACCCGTTAGTGCTTGGTAATTCACAAGCCTGCAAAACTGTCACGCCCGAATCTTGACTTGATAGGTTCGGGAGAGTTGACTGATTTGTTCAAAAGATAGCACTTTTTTAAATGCTCTAGGGTCTTGAGGGAACTAATGGGAAATACTTTTATTTCAGGCCCTAGAACGAAGCTACATGATTGGAAGACTGATGCTGACCTGTGCAACATGAAGGAAGTGCGGAGCTTTTTGTTACCCTAGCACAGCCATTCTGAACGTATTAAAAAAGTTCGCGCGCATATCAGCAGTATGTGTGTGACACTGAGGGGGAGTGGGCACCCTAACTGGTGATAGAAAGCGTCCCAGACAACAATCCAGGGTTCCAAAACAACAACAAGGTTTTAGAAAGTTAGTTGTTGGTAGGCGAAAGAACTTTTACATGTTGACGTCCTCGCTCTGGGATATACCAAGACTCTGCGCAGTGAACGTTGATCAGGGTAGCTAAACAAATTAGTCTACTTAATGAGAAATTCCATCGCAGTTTGTCCTGGCAAGTGCTTCCCGCGGCTAGGATATCTGATGCCAAAATGAGAACGGTTTTACCGAAGCATAGCAAAAAACGAATGAGCAACCAGATAAATATAAGATCCTTTAGGAGCGATCCGCCGGGAACGGCGGGCGGACAAAACAAAATAAGCGGGAAACAGGGGGCAATTATAACGTTTTCGACAGTCGATTTTCAGGTGTTTGGGGAGAGTCGGAAAATTCGTGCGGAAATTTGTGTCCGTCGTGGAATCGGGAAAATAGTAGCGTTTGTTATCATTTTCTGGTTGCCATATTCATAATACCACGGTCAGAATGATATCGGACATCAGTTACAGGCGCCCATAATCACACGAAAGCAGTGGAGTTACACAAATGCTTGTCCAACTTAAATATGGTCATGTTGATATTAAAACGATTCAAAATAGACAGATCTTGGCATCCAAACGACATAAATGGTGCAGAGGTAGTGTAGCATCCTGCACTAAGGCCGTGATCTCAAAGCGAAGAACTGGTAAATTAATCTAAACGCACGATCTAGGTGTCCCATCTGAAGGGCAACGAACGTGCTAATTAAATGATGGATGGTTAGTGATAACTGCGGTGAAGTCGAACTCTGCGAACTTCACCTGCGTTTGTCCAGCAGTCACAACTGGGCACGGAGCAACATACTGAATTAGACCTGGGTGGAGAGTATGGATAGATGACCATGGTTCTACACCAAATTAATAGTGCAACATGAGCAGAATTATATGAAGCTTGCGGCTAGATTCAACCTTGAGCAATTAGCAACACAGGACGGCGTAGAAAGGGCGTTGTGCCCGCGGACAAATTAGGCGGGAAAATGTTGTGCAGTTCAAAGTGGGACAAAATGCTCAACAACAAACCCAGAAATGAATTTGAATGAACTGAGTCAGGAGAACTGTTAATATAGAATCGATTTTGTAAAAAATAGGATAGGTCAATATTGAAACTTGAGCGGTCATCGGAATGGTAATTAATTAGTCTGAGGAAGTGATGATTGAAAAAGTAGTGAACTTTGAACTGGTTGGAGTGACAAAAAGCACAAATGTCGCATCGTTCTTGAACCTCTTGTCCTCGTTCGCCATGAATCATTAAGTCGATTGGATTCATACGGCTTCCAGAATCAGCTGTGAGTTTTTTCTGCGCAGCGTTTAATATCAGAAAACTGACCATCGCCCCACAGCCTGTGTTATTATTTGCCATAATTTTCGGCTCGTAACTCTTCGGCTCCGCTATCCATCTTTTAAAATAACGCCATTGAACCATTTTTGTAGCCGTTGGTGATGAAATTTCGAGCCACATTTGTCATAGAATGCTTACCTATGCAAAAACTTGCCTCAACCACCTGTCAGCAAACAACTTTTCTCATCAGCTTGCTGCAGTCATTCGCGCTCAAAGAACGGTGTCCATGGCAGGCCAATCGAATTCTTGTAGTCCTCACCGAGTTCCAAAGACGTTAGGGCACATAATCACGGAGCAGGTGGACCATTACACGTTGTTGAATCCGCCTGCGAATCAACGGTGACCAGCCGTAACTTTCCTTGTTTTTTGACTACTCATGAGTAGCGTGACTCGCATCTGTTTATTATGACACCGTTTCGTTTCTTTGCTCGTTTTCCCCCTGTTTCGTCCCGGCTTAGGGTCTGCTTATGCCTCAGTAGCTGATGTCAATACTGAATTTGCCCGTCCGTCATTGCTTGCAAGTTCGTCTGGATTGCACCTATTCACGAGCTTCCACTCCGACCAAAAAGCGCGCCGACCGGGTATCGAACCCAGAGTCTGCGGACAGCAGGCGAACGCGTCACCGACTACACCAACCGGACGTCCAATATGGCTGTTTATTTTGTATTACCCATGTATCGCACCCGGCAGATAGCCCTTGATGAGCTTTGTTTTAAACGGACGAAACCGCGCAATCTGACCTGTCACGCGACACGAGCGGCTGCGTCGACGCCGACCGAAAGACAGTCCTTCACATCCCGAACGTACTGACTCCTGCGCCGTTACGGCCAACTCACACTGTCAGACTGCCCCGATATGTATGTTTGCACATCGTTTGGTACTTACTTCTTGTTGCCCCTATAGAAATCCGTGCTGTGACAGTGACTACTTCCCGCTCCTGCAGATTGCGTCATTGTTGATTGTACGTTTTCTTAATTCATGATGCTTACTAATGCGTTGTTCTGTAGAACCAGTTCCCGTCAGTCTTCAATATATCATCTACTGCCCCACGTCTGTCTGCTCCTATTGACTACCGGCTACGAACTGCGTATAATCTAATAGTCGCAATCGTCCTGTGAGATCCTTAGCCGTCCGGATCTTACACACGTGCCCGCGGACAAATTAGGCGGGAAAATGTTGTGCAGTTCAAAGTGGGACAAAATGCTCAACAACAAACCCAGAAATGAATTTGAATGAACTGAGTCAGGAGAACTGTTAATATAGAATCGATTTTGTAAAAAATAGGATAGGTCAATATTGAAACTTGAGCGGTCATCGGAATGGTAATTAATTAGTCTGAGGAAGTGATGATTGAAAAAGTAGTGAACTTTGAACTGGTTGGAGTGACAAAAAGCACAAATGTCGCATCGTTCTTGAACCTCTTGTCCTCGTTCGCCATGAATCATTAAGTCGATTGGATTCATACGGCTTCCAGAATCAGCTGTGAGTTTTTTCTGCGCAGCGTTTAATATCAGAAAACTGACCATCGCCCCACAGCCTGTGTTATTATTTGCCATAATTTTCGGCTCGTAACTCTTCGGCTCCGCTATCCATCTTTTAAAATAACGCCATTGAACCATTTTTGTAGCCGTTGGTGATGAAATTTCGAGCCACATTTGTCATAGAATGCTTACCTATGCAAAAACTTGCCTCAACCACCTGTCAGCAAACAACTTTTCTCATCAGCTTGCTGCAGTCATTCGCGCTCAAAGAACGGTGTCCATGGCAGGCCAATCGAATTCTTGTAGTCCTCACCGAGTTCCAAAGACGTTAGGGCACATAATCACGGAGCAGGTGGACCATTACACGTTGTTGAATCCGCCTGCGAATCAACGGTGA
>NW_008752186.1:239656-241195 GCF_000715545.1 Opisthorchis viverrini | reverse complement strand
ATAAGAGTATAATTACTGGGTCATCACAATCAAGGGCGGATGGTGCTCATGATCGTGAAAGGTGGGTTGGAGTCTGCACAGAAGTTCCGATTATCCAGCACTTGGATCAGTTGACAGTTGATCAATGTTCGTCCCCATTCCACCAGAAGGGTCATCGACAATTCTTCTCTACGCACCTGCATATGGGTAACCGAGCCACTGTGCTGCCACTACCTTCATTACCTTAAAGGAGAGTGAAATGTCAATCAAGCGGGCTCCACTACATACCTTTCCTCCCTTCGTTGCAGGCTAAAGTATTCACAAATATCCCGGCTCCATTCCCGTCCCGGCAGGAATTACTGCCCTTCAAATCTGAGTGGTGGCTTTTTTCTACTGACGAAGCTGGAAAACACTATAAGATGCAATTTGGCTGATGGTACATAATTCAATTCCGTACACACCGCAATTCGCTGCAAATAAGAGAAAATAAAGCCATATCGCTCTTCTGCAATACGGCGTCCGCAAGTCTTGAATAGCCCAAAGTCTTCGCAAACCAATGATCCAAAGTGGTGTATGGGATCTGTTTCGGGGGCTGTAAGATCCGCCATTAATTGTCTGACTGAAGGGACTAGCCTTATCCCAAGCCAAATGTGTCTCCTGATGAATTATTCAATAGTGGTCACTGCACACATTTGATGAGTGCAAATGACCGCATTTCAACAGTTATCTCCCCTTTCCGCGAAAAATTGCACATCTATTCATACGAAAGCGATCGAAATTTGCGCTTGCATTTTTCTAATCGGACACGTTGCCGCATTTAAAATGAGGGGGTCAACCATTCAGTTGCATCCTGTCACTATGAATCTGAGTAAACGGCGTTCTAACCGACTTGGATAGTCGAGGCTATCCTTAAGTGGAATCCGGTTAAAATTTTTCATTTGGATTCCATTTGGCTCCCCAGCTCCTCTGAGTACAAGTGAGAGGATTCACAGGAGCAATATGCTCTTCGTCATGCGTGATCTAATGATGATACCGAAGTCCGCGTGTTTGTTTGAATAACTCAAGATAGTTAGTTGAATTATGGCAACAGCGAGTAGAAATTTGTTTTCGTATGGAAACAGATAACAATGACGGCGCTCAGCATTCGCACAATGTGAGTAAATTTTTGAATGCTACGACGTGTCTCTGAAGGACCAAAATGGACTAGTAATTGAGTTCAGAGTACCAGTCCAGACTTTTAAGTCCCATGGCGCTCATATATGCCCATATGTATTTGGGCAACTCGGGGTCTCAGGAATCCCATATGGTGAATATCACTATTACCACAACTTTTCGATGTTTCATTTTCTTGACCTGTGAGGAGTTTACGAAAGGCTCCGTGGGATTTTAATAACAAATAGAACCATAATTTGGTTTATATATAAACCAGTGCATATATGCACTGCAACAGTGTTTTTGAGTTTTACGAGTTTGTGGAACTAGCATCAGCCCCATATGGTTACCAGCTGCACCTGGTAACTGCTCAGTGCAGCTTCATGACAGTACTATGCATTAACAAAC